>NW_006921926.1:2906124-2908011 GCF_000298275.1 Orycteropus afer afer | reverse complement strand
AAAAAAAAAAAAAAAAAACTCAAGAAAATTGTCAGACTTGCTAGCAGAAAACTTGCCCAATATTATGAAAGATAAAAAGGTATCAATCTGAGAAGCTCAACAAACCTGAAACAGTACAGACCCCAAGAGAAAGTCACTAAGACATATCATAATCAAACTTTCCCAAACCAAAGACAAAGAAAAAATCTTGAGAGCAGCTCAGGAAAAACAAAATGTTACCTGCAATGGCCAATCAGTAAGACTGAGCTCTGATTTCTCTGCAGAAACCATGCAGGTAAGAAAGCAACAGGACAGCATATAAAAACCTTGAAAGAAAAGAATTGCCAACCAAGAATTATATGTCCAGCCAAACTGTCCCTCAAATACGAAGGTGAAATTAAGACATTCCCAGGCAGACAGAAATTAAGGGAATTTGTAAAAACCATACCAACCCTATAAAAAATGATAAAGGGAGTCCTTCTACCAGAAAACCAACAATAGAAGACAACAAAATAAGATCAAGACATATGACACCACCACCTAGAAACCAACCAGAAAAAGAACTCTCAAAAGAAAAATAAGCTTACAAAAAGATAAAAAGAGAACTAGAGGAGTTAATGTGAAAAGGACACCAAATGACAAAGCAAATAGAAGGGAATAAATGGTATAATTATAAAACTTCCAAATGGAGAGAGAGGACAATGTCTATATGGAACAGACTGTTCCAAACAAATAGTGAGACAAGAATTTACTACAGGTTAACCACAAAGAAAGTTAACAAGCCTTCTAACTAAAATAAGGAAGAAAAAAATCACAAGGACTTAGTAAACACAAAACCAACAACTAAAAAAAAAGTGTGGGGGTATTCAGTAACAAAATGAACTCAGCACAGAAAAACTTTCAGAAAAAAGAAACCACCAACAACACAATAAAAAGCACAAAAGAATGACAGCAATAATTCATATCATCAATAACTACAGTGAATGTGAATGGACTAAATGCATCAGTTAAGAGAAACATACTGGCAGAATGGATAAGAAAAGAACACCCATAAATATGCTGCCTACAAGAGGCCCACCTTAGACTCAAAGATAAAAATAATTCAAAAATCAAGAGATGGGGAAAAAATATCAAGTTAATGGCAACCAAAAAGGAGCAGAAATGGCAATATTATTAATTTCTGATAAAATAGACTTTAAGGTAAAAACCAGCATAAGGGAAAAAGAAGGGCATTGCATGATATTAAAAACATCAATTGACCAAAAGGATATTACCATAATAAATACCTATGTATCCAAGAAAGAGCTCCAAAACACATAAACCAAAACCAAAAAACAAACTCACTGATGTCCAGTTGTTGTGACTCACAGCAACCCCTCCTTGGGTTTCTGAGGCAGTATCACTATGGAAGTAGATTGCCCAATCTTCTCTCTGAGGAATGGCGGGTGGGTTTGAACCGCCAGCCTTCTGGTTAGCAGCCAAATGCCTTAGGCACTACGCCACCAGAACTCCCTAAGATACATGATGCAAACGTTGTTGTTGTTAGGTGTGTTCAAGTCATTTCCGACTCATAGTGACCCCATTCACAGCAAAACAAAAGACTGTCCAATCCCACACCAGCTCCATGATCCTTGCTATACTTGAGCCCATTGTCTCAGCCACCGTGTCAATTCATCTAATCGAAAGCCTTCCCCTCTTTTGTCGACCCTCCACCTTACCAAGTATCACTTCCTTCTCCAGGAAATGGTCCCCTCTGACAACATGACCAAAGTAGGTGAGACAAAGTCTGGCCATCCTCACTTCCAAGGACCATCTCGGCTGCACTTCCTCCAGGACAGATCTGTTAGTTCTTTTAGCAGTCCATGGTACTTTCAGCATTCTTCACCAGCACCACAACTCAAAAGCATC
>NW_006921926.1:2904564-2905664 GCF_000298275.1 Orycteropus afer afer | reverse complement strand
TAGTGTCCCCTTGTTCTGTTCGAATGACAGCCTCCTGGTCAAGGTACAGGTTCCTCATGAGTACAATCAAGTGTTCAGGAATTCCCATTCTTGTTATCAATAATTTTTCATGATTCACACAATCAAATACTTTTGCATAGTCAATAAAACATAAGTAAACTTTCTGGTATTCTTTGCTTTGAGCCAAGATCCATCTGACAGGAGCTATGATATCCCTTGTTCCATGTCCTCTTCTGAATCCAGCTTCCACCTCTGGAAGTTCTGTCAATATACTGCTGCAAATGTTTTTAAATTATTTTCAGTACGATCTTACTTGTGTATGATATTAATGATATTGTTCGATAATTTCCACATTCTGTGGGATCACTTTTCTTTCGAATGGGTACAAATATGGATCTCTTCCAGTCAGTTGTCCAGGTTTTTGATTAGATGAATTGACACAGTGGCTGAGACAAGGGGCTCCAAATCTCTTGGCATAACCAAGTGAGTGCCTCCAGTGCAGCATCTGTCTGTTGAAAAATCTCAATGGGTATTCCGTCAATTCCTCGAGCCTTCTTCTTCGCCAATTCCTTCATTGCAGCTTCCACTTCTTCCTTCAGTACCATTGGTTCTAGATCATATGTCACCTCCTGAAATAGATGATCAACCAGTTCTTTTTGGTACAGTGACTCTGTGTATTCCTTCCATCTACCTTTGATGTTCCCTGCATCATTAAATATTTTGCCCATAGAATCTTTCAATGTTGCAATTCCAGGCTTAAATTTTTTCTTCAATTCTTTCAGCTTGAGAAATGCCAAGCGTGTTCTTCCCTTTTGCTTTTCAAACTCCAGGTCTTTGAACATTTCATTATAGTAATTGACTTTGTCTTCTCAACCTGCTCTTTGAAATCTTCAGTTCAATTCTTTTATCTTGTCATTTCTTCCATTTGCTTTAGCTACTTTCTGCCCAAGGGCAAGTTTCAGAGTCTCTTCTGTCATCCATTTTGGTCTTCTCTTCTTTTGTTGTCTTTTTAGTGACCTCTTGCTTTCTTCATGGATGATGCTCTTGATGTCATCCCACAATTCTTCTGGTGTTCAGTCATTGGTGTTCAATGCATCAAA
>NW_006921926.1:2901203-2902818 GCF_000298275.1 Orycteropus afer afer | reverse complement strand
TGAATTGAAAGGAGAAATATACAATTCAACAGTAGTAGGAGGAGATGCTAACACACCACTTTTGATGAAGGACAGAACAACTAGGGGAAAAAAAATCAACAAGGATACAGAAGATCTCAACAACATAATCAATCAACTTGATCTCATAGATTTTAGAGAATATTCCACCCAACAAGAAGACAATACACATTCTTTTCCAGTGCACATGGATCATTTTCCAGAATATACCATACATCAGGCAACAAAAGAAGCCTCAATAAATTTAAAAATGTGAAAATACTACAAAGCACGTTCTCTGATTACAATGCTATAAAATTAGAAATCAGTAATAGGAAGACCAAGGGAAAAAAAAATCAAATACACAGAAACTTAATACCCCACTGCTCAAGAACTACTGGGTTACAGAAGAAATAAAGTGTGATATCAAAAAATTCCTAGAAACAAATGAGAATATATACACAACATACCAAAACCTTTGGGACACAGAGAAAGCAGTATTGAGAGGTCAAGAAGAAAGAATCAAAATTAATACCTTAACCCAACATTTCCAACAATTAGAGAAAAGCAACAAAAGAAAGCTACTGTCTCCAGAAAAAGGAAATAAATATCACAGCAGAAATAAATGAAACAGAATACCAAAAACAGAGGAAAAAATCAACAAAACTAGATGCTTATTTTTTTAAGAGTAACAAAATCAACAAACTTAACTAAGGAAAATAAAGAGAAGATCTAAATAACAAGAATAATAAATGAAGCAGACAGCATGACAACAGAAGCAACTGAAATGAAAAAGACAGTAATAGAATACTCTGAAGAAGTGTACTCCAACAAATGAGAAAACCTAGAAGAAATGAACAAATTTCTAGAAAAACAAGACTTACCTAAACTTATACAGACTGAGATAAAAAAATTAACAGAGTCACAACAAAAGAAGAAATTTAGCAGGTCATTTAAAAAAAAAAAAAAAACCTCCCCAGCATAAAAAGTCCTGGCCCAGATGGCTTCACAGGAAAAGTCTATCAAATGTTCAGGGAAGAACTGACACCTATCCTGCTCAAACTATTCCAGAATATAGAAAATGATAGACTACTCCCCTAATCATTCTATGAAGCAAGCATAACCCTGATACCAACTGAAACCAAAACCAAGTAAAGACACCACTAAATAAGAAAATGACAGACCAATATTCCTTGTGAAAATTGATGTAAAAATCTTCAACAAAATCATAGCCAACAGAATCCAACATGACATCAAAAAAATAATACACTGTGACCAAGTGAGATTTATACCAGGTATGCAAGGATGGTTCAACATCAGAAAAATAATCAATGTAATCATCACATAAGTAAACAAAGAAATAACCATATGATCCTATCAAGTGATGCAGAAAAGGCATTTGATAAAATCCAATACTCATTCTTACAAAAACTCTCAGCAAAACTGGAATAGGAGGGCAATTTCTCAATGTAATAAAAGGCATATATGCAAAACCAATAGACAACATTATTTTGAATGAACAGAGACTGAAAGCATTCTCCTTTTCCCCTTGTGAGTGGGAACCAGACAAGGATGCCCTCAATCACAACTTCTATTCAACACTATATTGCAAGTCCAA
>NW_006921926.1:2899921-2900527 GCF_000298275.1 Orycteropus afer afer | reverse complement strand
ATTCCATCAACATTCTTTAAGGACATGAAAAAAACAATCACTAAATTTATATGGAAAGGAAAGAGACCTTGGATAAGCAAAGCACTATTGAAGAAAAAAAACAAAGTAAGAGGTCTCACACTCCCCAATCTCAAAATCTACTATACAGCCATGGTGGTCAAAACAGCCTGGTACTAGTATAACTACAGACAAATAAATAAGTGGAACAGAATTGAGAATCCAGAAATGGACTCATCCATCTATGGACAGCTGATATTTGACTAAGGGCTGAAATACATTAAATGTGGGAGGGGTGAAGATAGCCTCTTTAACAAATTGTTGTCGTTGTTGTTGTTAGGTGCCATTGAGTCATTTCCGACTCATAGCGACCCCATGCACAGCAGAATGAAACACTGCCCAATCCTTTGCCAGCTCCACGATGCCTGCTATATGGGAGCCCATCATCGCAGCCACCGTGTCAATCCATCTCTTTGAAGGCCTCTCCCTCTTTCATTGACCCTACACCCTACAAAGCATGACATCCTTCTCCAAGGAATGGTCCCTTCTGACAACATGACCAAAATAGGTGAGACGAAGTCTAGCTATTCTCGCTTCCAAGGAGTATCT
>NW_006921926.1:2894763-2896819 GCF_000298275.1 Orycteropus afer afer | reverse complement strand
GGCTGACTGCTCCTCTGTCCGGGTTCCTGGCTTTTAATCCCCTTTCTCCTGCTCTCCCATCCTGCTGCTTTGGGCATGCCTGGGTTCTCTCTCCTCACCTGGTTCCCTGTGGTTTTAACAAATAATACTGACAAATTTGGATATTCATTTGCAGAAAAATGAAAGAAGATCCATACCTCACACCATACCCAAAAATGAACTCAAGATGTATCAAAGACCTAAATGTAACACTGGAATTATAAAGTTCATCAAAGACAAAACAGGGGCAAACTTAGGGGCCCTAATTTATAGCATAGACTCAAGCATAACCCAAAAGGCTCAAGTACAAAAGAGAAACTAGATGACTGGGACCTTCTACAAATTAAATTCTTATGTGCATCAAAAGATTTCTCCAAAAGTGTAAAAAGGGAACTTACAGATTGGCAAAAATACATGGCTATGATGCATCTGATAAGGGACTTATTTCAAAAATTTATAGAAAACTTCAACACCTCAACGTCAAAAAGACATCAATTCAAAAATGGGCAAAAGACAAGAAGATATTCAGGCAGCCAACAAACACATGAAGAAATGCTCATGACCATTAGCCATTAGAGAGATGCAAATCAAAACAACAATGACATATTATTTCCCCCAGTAATGATAGCAAAGTTCAACAAGACAGAAAACAGCAAATGCCTGCGAGGGTATGGAGAGACTGGAACTCTCATAAACTGCTGGTGGGACTGTAAAATGGTCCAACTACTGTGAAAAATGGTAATGGTGCTTCTTCAAAAGTTAAAAATACCATTTGCTCCAGCAATTCCACTACTAGGAATATATCCTAAAGAGTTGAGATCCAGGACATGAATAGATATATGCATACTCGTGTTTACTGCAGCACTATTTACTATATACTATAGAGGGGAACAACCTAAGTGCCCATCAACAGATGAACGGATAACCAAACTATGTACATAAACACAATGGAATACTATGCAACATTAAGGAAAAATGAAGAGTCTGGAATCACCTCATAATGTGATGAACTTGGAGAATATTATGCTGAGTGAAATAAATCAATCACAGAAGGACAAATATTGTGTGAGTCCATTATTATAAAAAGTCAGGGAAAGGTTTATGCAAGGAAGGAAATTTGCTTTGTTGGTTACCAGGAATGGGACAGAAGGGAAGAGAAAATTCCTGACTAGTTAAGAACCATATATTTATTTGGGTAAAGGGAAAAGCAATATAACAAACATGTATGACCAGCACAATTAGGGCAAAGTGGGACACAGAGAGGTGCAGAAAAGGTATAGAAAACAGAGACAAATATTATTATATACACAATACTGCATTATCAATAATAACACTAGTATATGGGTGGATACATAGGCAGACAGGCAAGAAAATTAAGTGCTGGCAGGCAAATGGGAATATACCCAGGACCATAGATAGATCTGGCTGATGATATTTCTACATGATTATCTATGCTACAAAAATATCCATATTCATTAGAGAACTAACAGGGGACAAGATTGGGGTATCTTCCTAGCCACAATCAAACACCTTGAGGAAGTACATAACCAGGCCTCTGGGCTCGGGGGGGGGGGGCATCAAATTCAATTGGTACAGCATAGTACATAAAAATATTGTTCTACATCCTGCTTTGGTGAGTAGTGACCAGGGTCTTTAAAGCTTTTGAGTGGCCATCTAAGATGCAACCATTGTTCTCTCCTCATCCGAAGCAAAGAAGAGTGAAGAAAATCAATGACATATGGAAACAATTAGTCCAAAAGATAAATAGACCATGTGAACCCCAGACTCCATGACTCTGAGATCAGAAGACTGAAATGGTACCTGGCTACCAGTGCCAAAAACTTGGGAAGAAATCCAAATTTGAGCTCCTGGGTAGTTGTTGTTGTTGTTGTTGTTGTTGTTGTTATGTGTCGTGGAGTCGGACCCAACTCATAGCGCCCCCTCCTTGGGTTTGTGAGGCAGTATCACTACAGAAGTAGATTGCCCAACCCTCCTTCTGAGGAGTGGCTGGTGGGTTTGAACCACAAGCCTTCTAGTT
>NW_006921926.1:2889509-2894288 GCF_000298275.1 Orycteropus afer afer | reverse complement strand
AAGAAGGACAATGGGAAGGTATAGTCACAGGGAGGAGATGGGAGGAGAGCTGCTTATAGTGTGGACTTTAATCAGTGGTGTGAAATAAAGTGTGTGTGAACTGTGGAGTATAAAATGAATGTGCTTTGTAAATTTGCACCAAATTCACAATAAATTATTTTTTTTTAAATTGCTGTATAATATTTTATCCTGTGAAAAAAAAAATTCACAGTTGTTTTATTCTTTTAAAATAACTAGGTTCTACTTAATTGTTACATAGAAACTAAATCTTCACAAACATAGCTATCACTCAAAAACAATGAAACATAATTTTATTACCTGATAATTTGCATTTTCTGACATTCCACGATAAGACCTCAGCTCTAGAAAGGTAAATTGCTTACTTTTTCCCACAAGGCTTTATCTCTCCTTCTACAAAGCTTCTCCCAACAATCAATATGAACCAAGTTCATTTAGTCCACATGCAAGGACATTACACTAGAAATTGGCACACAGGTATTTAAGACACAGCTTTCACTAACGACTTGTGTCAGCTTAGGAAAGTCAGGCAACTTCTATGGACCCCAGCTCAAAGTTCCTTCCAGGGGTAATAATATATCATTTTATTATGTCAGGGAAATTGATAGGTCATACAAATCATTTTATTTTCCTAGATAGTCTCCATTATTTTGAGAAGCAAATAATAAAAAAGGTTTTATTTTCTTCACATAGTTTCTTCACATAGTTTATGTGTTTCACTTCTCTTGAATATGCAGACCACAATTCAACGACCCTTTACTATTATGTATTCCTTTTTCTTTCCCTGAACTACTCATGCAATTGATGTTGGTTAGACAGAAGCAACTGCAGTAACCAGAATCTCCTGGAAGAGGCTGGCTTTGGGAAATGCATTCTTATGGCTCCATCCCTGTGGTGATACATCATAGCAGTGAACCAAAGTGGAAGAGGTACAAATTTCTGATCACTTAGAACACACTGATACCCAACACAGGTTTTCCTATGGAGGTCTCTGTTGGACCCAGGGGGATTTAGTCTGTAGTTTCATGGAGTCTCTATATTTAAAGTATGTTTGTTTCATTTCTCAATAGAATTTTGACCTTCTTAGTCATTGAAATGAAGAAAAAAAAGTTAAAGGCAGACATCTTTTAATCCCTTTAAGTCATCTCACCTTCTCACAAAAGCATAAATAGCAGATAAATTTCACTCATCATGATGACTGACAGTGGTTGCCTAGAGGATATGTTGGAAAGAATCCTGAAGTCACATATGGACTTAGCAGGAGAAATTTTTGAAATGCTCACTGTGTACTTAAGGATAGGAGAGGTGTATTGGTGCCAGTTATTTGCCACTATTAAGATAGAATATTCTTTGGGAGAGAGTCAAAATGGAACAGAACTCTACATAGATTTGAATTGATTTTGTCCTTGATGCTAGTATAATTTAGAGTAAGAACATTAAAGACTGTTGAAGAATTTTATCATTTATTTATTTCATTAATATTTAATGAGTATCTACAAACAAATGGTCAGGCCATTGTTCATGTGCTGAGTGTCCAAAGGCAAGCAAGAGAGACATAGTCTCTTCTTTCAAGCAGGTCACAGTCTAAAGAGGAAATACAACAACAAGACCTATAAACTGAGAATAAGAAACAAAATTCAAAAACTAAATCCACTGCCACTGAATAAATTCCAACTCATAACGACCCTTTTTAGGACAGAGTAGAACTGTCCCATAGCATTTCCAAGGCTATAAATCTTTACAGAAGCAGACTGCCTCATCTTTCTCCCATGGAACAGCTGGTGGTTTGAACTGCTTATCTGGTTAGCAAACGAACGCCTTAACCACTTCACCACCAGAGCTCCTTTGAAAGTAAGAAAGTATACCTAATTTAGATTTGCTTTTCAGAGCTTTCCTCTCTGTAGAGAAAGTGATTCAGCAGAACAGGAAAAGAATGCTATAGAAATTGTTGTTGTTATGTGCCATCGAGTCGGGCCTGACTCATAGCGACCCCTCCTTGGGTTTCTGAGGCAATACCACTACAGAAGTAGATTGCCCCATCTTCTTTCCAAGGAGTGGCTGGTGGGTTTGAACCTCCAGCCTTCTGGTTAGCAGTCAAGTGCCTTTAGGCACTATGCTACCAGAGAAGCAAATAATTATTCAGATTCTTATGCACAATGATGTGCCATTCTTTGTATTAAAGATTTGGAAGAAAGGTAAAAATACATAAATAATTGTAATATAATGCAAAAAAAAAAGTATAAGTAAACACATGAGAGTGTCAGAAATATTATGAAATTTTTTACTAGGTAATTTTGGATCCTTCTAATAATTGTAACACTTCATTTTAAAATTAAAATTTTAAAATTTCTAATATTTAAAAATTTCTAATAATTTTAAACACTTTAAATAATTTTAAACAGATTTTCTTACTTATCTTTATAAAATACCTATAGAACAGGTATGGGATTAAGCAATAAATGCTGATTTTGTAGATAAAAGATTTGAAGAGAAGGTTTTCTATAGTCAGGGAGCTGCTTTAAAGGACAATGAAATGAAATCTCTTCGCCCAAAGCCTTTTTACTAGACTGTTTTAATTATTTGTTGTGTTAAAAATGAATTGTGGTCATTACTATATAATTATATGAAACAGTATGTGGTTATACCACACAGCAAAGACAAAAATAGCATTTACAAGAGTAGTCCACCTCTTAAATAAAGACTTGAATAACATTTTCTCTGATTTGATTTTTATAATTTGGTACTTTAAATTCAATAAACCTTCTGGCTTGCCAGAGTTATTCTTTGAGAAAATTTTATACTGCAAGAGTATGTTAGGAACTTTGGTAGACAGTAATTAATTCACGCCTTTAAAATATCACTATAATAACAATAATAAGTTTACTTTTCCTTTGCTCTAAATGAAAAATCAGTCCCTTTAATAACTGCAAAACGACAATGTGTTGTCACTAAATTCTCAGCCAATAAAGGTGAATTAATTCACCTACATGAATATAATTTCATTCGGGGATTCTTCATACAAATCAGTAAAACACAACAAGCCAGGGAGAAAGAAACAAGTGCTTTTGCTAATAAGCACAAGACAGATATACTAGTACAAAGAGAAATTCAAACCAAACCCACCGCCAATAGACTCATAGCAACCCTTTTAGGACAGTGTAGAACTGCACCATACAGTTTCCAAGGATGTAAGTCTTTAAGACAGCAGACTGCCTCATCTTTCTCCCACAGAGCAGCTGGTGGGTTCAAACTACCAACCTTTAGGTTAGCAGCTGAATTCTTTAACTATTGCCCCAACAGAGCTTATACAAAGAGAAAAGGATGACGTCAACAAGAAGCTGAACACCTAGGCATATCAGTCTCATTTAAAATCTAGAATTTTTTTTTTTTTGGCTAAGCACAAGAGAGATAAATACACACAAAGCTGATAGAAGCTGGGGACCAGTGCCAAACTCAGAAGGCAATAAACATACAGAGGAGCCTAGAAGGAGGGTGGGGAAGGAGCTGGCCTGGCTGGAGCAGGCTATGAAAACTTGTGAAGGGCCTTGATGCCCCACATGAAGAGTCTGGATGTGTTTCTTTGAGAGATTGAGAGCCACTTCAGAGTCTAAAGCAGAGTAAAATGATTGAAAACAACAAAGAGAGGTTATTTAGGCAACAGGATTTAAGATGCCTCTAGACAGGGAGGCCAGTGAGTAGAAAAATGTGTTCTGTAGGTTTTATAGAGAGAACAGCCAGTAATAGGCACTCTCCATCACAATAGCTGAAGAACTCATTCAGAGAAGGGGGAGAATTTAGAATCAGAGATGAATGGGGAGAAAACTCTCAGGACTAAGAATTGAGGCACATGGTGGTGTCAAAACCACAACTGTCTCAAAACCTACCATTTTAGCAAAAACACATAGAAATAAATATCTCAAAGAACCTCACCTTGGAATCTAAGCCACAGACTACCTGACAGAAATTATGAGAACAATACTTTAAACATCTTAACAAGTTGAAGACCAGCCTCAAGTCCCTGGCAAGTGCACATGGTTTGTGCAGGTATACTAACCTATAGGTTGGTGGTTTGACCCACCCAGCAATGCTGTGGAAGAAAGGTCTGCTTCCACAGATTGTTGGTGTTGTTGCTAGATGCTGTCGAGTTGGCTCTGACTCTTGACAACCCCATGTACAACAGAAGGAAACACTGCTTAGTCCTGCACCATCCACACAATCTGTGCTGTGCTTGAGCCCATCATTGCAGCCACTGCGTTGAGCTCATTGAGTGTTCCTCTTCTTCACTGACCCTCTACTTTACCAACCATGGTATCCTTCTTCAGGGACTGGTCCCTTCTGATAATACGACCAAAGTTGTTGTTGTTGTTGTTAAGTGCCGTCGAGTCGTTTCCGACTCATAGCGACCCCATGCACAGCAGAACGAAACACTGCCCGATCCCACACCAGCTCCACAATCCCTGATATACTTGAGCCCATCATCACAGCCACCGTGTCAATCCATCTCGTTGAAGGCCTCCCCCTCTTTCGTTGACCCTCCACCCTACCAAGATGACATCCTTCTCCAGGGAATGGTCCCTTCTTACAACATGACCAAAATGGTTGAGACGAAGTCTGGCCACTCTTGCTTCCAAGGAGCATTCTGGCTGCACTTCCTTCAAGACAGATCTATTAGTTCTTTTAGCAGTCCATGGTACTTTCAGCATTCTCCGCCAGCACCACAACTCAAAAGCATCAACTCTTCTTCGGTCTTCCTTATTCATT
>NW_006921926.1:2881654-2888019 GCF_000298275.1 Orycteropus afer afer | reverse complement strand
AGTGATCTCTTGCTTGCTTCATGGGTAATGTTCTTGATATCTTCCCATAATTCATCTGGCTTTCGGTCATTGGTGTTCAATGCATCAAATCTATTCTTAGATGATCTCTAAATTCAGGAGGGGCTCCCGGCCTGGTTTTGACCAAAGTAGGTGAGACGAAGTCTGGCCATTTTTGCTTCATTAAGATTCTTACTCATAAAGATTACAGCTCAGAAAACACATGGGGTCACCATGGGTCAGAATCAACTTGTCAGCAATGGGATTTGAAAACCAGTCTTATCCACCTCATATCAAACAATTATAAATACAATCCAAAGTCTTTTTACTGATAAAGTTGCTCTAAAGGCCTGCTTCTACTTGTCCTTCTTTCCCCTTCCCATTGTTGCTTGCTGCTGTCAAGAGTGAGATCAAATTGTTGTGATCCAGATGGTTGTCACTGGCTGGTTTTTTGTAAGGAGATCTCCAGGACTTTCTCCCTAGCCTTGCATTCCACAGGGACTGACAACATGTTGCTAACTCCCATAAGTTGATAATAAACTTTGAAAGTCCTTATCCACTCTAGTACTAAAATGCTGCTATCATAGATTGATTACATCTTCCAACTGCATTTTGCTTCAGGCAAGGAAATTAGCACTGTGACAACTTGTATATAGTCTCTTTGAACATCTTCACATTTATTTACAAAGCATAGTATTTTCCAGTTCACTGTGAGTTTATAAATTTAAATTACTTAACAGGTATTTCAAGGAAAGAGTAGGACTTTATATTCACATTTTTCCCATTCCCATTTTTCTAAGTGTACATGTGGTAAGTTGAATATGGCCCCCAAACTTAGCCACATCCTCATCCCCAGAACCTATTACTATTGCTTTATGTGGCAAAAGAGACTGCAGATGTAATTAAGGATCTTGAGATAGAGAGATTATCCTGGATTATCCAGGTGGACTCTAAACATAATCACAAGTATCTTTATAAGGAGGCAAAAGGACATTCAACAATAGAAGAGAAGGCGATGTGATGATGGAAACAGAGATTTGATGACGCTACACTGTTGACTTTGAAGATGGTGAAAGGGGCCATGAGTCAAAGTACCCGGCTCTAGAAACCAGAAAAAGCTAGCAAACAGATTTTCCCCTGGAGATTTCAAAGGGACTCTGTCCTGCTGACAGCTTGGTTTTAGTTCTCTAAGACTCGTTTTGGACGTCTGATCTCCAGAACTGTAAGACAATAAACCTTTGTTGTTTAAAAGCACTAAATTTGTGCTAATGTGTTACAGCAGCAATAGGAAACTAATGCGATATAATTTTTTTACGCTCATACCAGTTAATACACCACTGACTTTTACATTCTATGTTCAGCTCTTTGAGGTGGGAGCACATTTTTGCTTCTTTGTGTGCTTCTCTCTCTTAGGTATAATTCCTTAAGCTTTCCACGTGTCATTTTGGCACACCTGGATTACTTCATTATTACCGAGCAAAAACCTATTAATGCACATAGATGGCAAACAAGAAAAAGGAAAATGCAATGACTGAATGAAAGTAAGAATCATCTACAGGCTGTTTTTCTTAAGTGTGGTCTCAGGACGCTTTGCATCAGAATCCCCTGGAATAGTTGTTTAAAATTCAAATCCCTAGGTCTATCTACTCCAGAAATTCTGAATCATCTTTTTCAGGTAGGGCCCTAAAATCTGCATTTTAATAACCTTCCCCGTTGAATCATATGTATACTAAATTTGAGGAACCAGTGGCCTTGAGTTACCTGAGCAGTCTTTTGTTCATTTAGCCCTACAGCAAGCATTCTTCAAGCCTTGAAATAAATATTTAGCAGAAACCTAACACATAGGAGATAAACATATATATCTCCTTACTTCAACTTCAGAGTCTTCAATGAAGATACATTCACCATGACTGCTATTATTTTTAACACTAACAACTAATTTTGCCCCCTGCACAATAAACAACAGATGAGTCTATTCAATGTTTGGAAACCAATAAAAATAATTTATAACTGTCACAGTCTATAGATAAAACAATAACATTTAATCCCTCTCTGAGATAGAGTACTTCTTTTGTAGTACACTGACTTGCAGTTTTGTTTTGTTTTTGGTTTTTTTTTTTTTAAGCAAGCCAGAATAAATTCAGAGAATTTTCTTATTAAGCTATCTATTTTATGCCTGCTCAAATATCTTCAGCAAAACTGACAGGCAAGTACATTTATTTGTAAATATAGGGGCTCAATGCACAGTTGGATTCAGTTTCAATTTAGTTTGGCCCATTTGTCTTTTTATTCCCTGATTTCCAACTGCCTACTGACCTCACTTTTACGTATGCCATCTTCTCTGCCAAATCAACATCATCTAGTTCAAACACATCAAACTGCCCACACCACTCATTCCTCT
Organism: Orycteropus afer afer; assembly: GCF_000298275.1. NCBI lineage: Eukaryota > Metazoa > Chordata > Mammalia > Tubulidentata > Orycteropodidae > Orycteropus > Orycteropus afer. The sequence goes on along the minus strand of NW_006921926.1, from coordinate 2,885,621 downwards.
TGTATCTTTCAATCATGCAGACATCCTTTTGCAACTATGGGTTGTTGTTGTTGCTAGTAGTTGTCATTGAGTCAATTCGGACTCATAACAGAGTAGATCTGCCCCACAGGATTTTCTTGGCTATGATATTAAGGAAGCAGGTCTCCCTTGGCGCTGGTGGGTTGTTTCAAACTGTCAATCTTTTGATTAGCCCCTGAGTGCTTAACTATTGCACCACCAGTGTTCCTTAACTAAGAGTGAGAACTTCATAATTCATTTGTTCATTCACTCATTGAACTAGTATTTGACAGATATGCTGTGCCAGTCCCTCTTCTAGGCACTGAGGAAACAAAAGTGAAGCAAACAAATATAAATCCCTACCGGGTAAAGCTTATATTTTTATAGGAGAGATAGACAATATACAAGATAAATACAAACAATATATAGAATGTTAAATGGTACTGAGCATTAAACAAAAATAATTCAGAGAAAGGAGTTAGAAAATGTTGAAGGTCAGAGAAAGCTGCACTGAGAAGGTGATATTTAAGGAAAAATATAAGTGAGATGTGAGCGATATGGATACAGATTCCAAGGAGGAATGTATTTCAGGAATAAACCAAACCAAACCCACTGCCATTGAGTCAATTCTGACTCATAGTGACTCCCATTGGGTTTCCAAGACTGTAAATCTTTACAGAAGTAGATTACCTCATCTTCCTTCCAAGGAGCTACTGGTGAGTTTGAACAACTGACCTTCTGGTTAACAGCCAAATGCCTTACCCGCTACACAAACCACTAGTCATTTCCCTAAAACCTTTATTGTTTCAGTCCTCAAACTTCTCTACTCAACTCTTTAAAGAAATTTTAAATATTCCAGTTATATATAAAAGTACAGAGGATAATACAATATTCATATACCTTCTACAGATTTAAGTAATGTGGATATTTCTTCAACATTTTATTCCTATATTTTTAAATATGTAAAAAAATTACTAATTCCCTTTAGGCAACATGCTGTCTCCCTTAACTCCACAATTAACTATGGACTTGATAACTGTTTTCTGTATTCAACATCAGAGTTTCTATATTCAGAGGCTTCCATATTCAGTTATGCAGTGTATTTCCAATTCATGTAATATTTCTCTTTCTGTTTAACTCATATTATATCAATTTATCTTCAAAGAAATTATACCAATGTCCAATGAGTCCTTGCTGACATTATAGCAATGTCCAAGAGTCCTTGCTTTCCCACATCCTCATTAAATTTTGTATTTTGAATATTTTGTTACTCAATGGGTACGAGATGATGGTTTAATGTTAATTTTCATCCTCCTGATAATAGTGAGCCTGAGCGTTGTTTCATACGTTTATTAGCTATTATAGTTGTCATGTTGAAATAGCCCTGTTTCTTTGCCTATTATTCCATTGGACTGTTTACCTTTTTCTCATGATTTATAGTTGCTGTTGTTGTTGTTAGGTACCATCAAGTCAACTCCAACTCATAGCAACCCTATGCACAACAGAACAAAACACTGCCCAGTGCCTTGCCAGCCTCATGACCCCTGCTATACTGAGCCCACTGTTGCAGCCATTTGTCAATCCATCTCATTGACAGCCTTCCCCTTTATCAACGATGTTCCACTTCACCAAGCATGATATCCCTCTCCAGGGAATTGTCCCTTCTGACGACATGACGAAAATAGTTGGGACAAAGGCTGGCCATTCTCACTCCCAAGGAGCATTCTGGCTTCACTTCTTACAGGACAGATTTATCAGTTTTTTAGCAGTCCATGGTACTCTCAATATTCTTTGCCAAAGCCACAACTCAAAAGTGTCAACTCTTCTTTGGTCTTCTTCATTCATTGTAGAGGTCTCACATGCATATGAGGTAACTGAAAATACCATGGCTTGGGTGAGCCACACCTTAGTCTTCAAAGAGATATCTTTGCTCCTCAGCACTTGAAAGAGTGCAGCAGATTCACCCAATGCAATACATCACCTGATGTCTTGATTGCTGCTTCCATTGGTATTGATTGTAGAACCAAGTAATATAAAGTCTTTGACAACTTCAATATTTTCTCTATTTATCATCATGCTGTTTATTGGTCCAGTTGTGAGGATTTTTGTTTTCTTTATACTGAGGTGTAATCCATACTACCATACTGTAGTCTTTAATCATCATCAGTAAATGCTTCCAGTCATCCTCACTTTCAGCAAGCAAAGTTGTGTCATCTGCGTATTGCAGGTTGTTCATGAGTCTTCCTCCAATTCTGATGCCACGTTCTTCTTCATATAGTTCGGCTTCTCAGATTATTTTCTCAGCATAAAGACTGAATACCAATAAATAAATAAATAAATAATTGCCATCGAGTTGGGTCCAACTCATAGTGACCCCTCCTTGGGCTTCTGAGGAGGTATCACTACAGAAGTAAATTGCCCAACCTTCCTTCCGATGAGTGGCTGGTGGATTTCAACCACCAGCCTTCTGGTTAGCAGTAAAACGCCTTAGGCATTACGCCACCAGAGCTCCCATAGATTGAATAAGTATGGTGAAAGAATACAACCTTGACATACTCCCTTCTTGATTTTAAACCATGTCGTTGTTGTCTTGCCGTCGAGTCGGCCCCGACTCATACCATGTAGTGTCCCCTTGTTCTATTCAAATGACAGCCTCCTCATCTATGTACACATTCCTCTTGAGCATAATTAAGTGCTCTAAAATTCTCATTCTTCTCAATGTTAGCCATAATTTGTTATGATCTTCACAATTGAATGCTTTTGCATAGTCAATAAAACACAAGTAAACATTTTTCTAGTATTCTTTGCTTTCACTTAGGATCTATCTAACATTAGCAATGATATCCCTCATTTCACGTCCTCTTCTGAATCCAGCTTGTGTTTCTGGAACTTCTCTGTCAATATACTCCAACCATTTTTTAATTATCTTCAGTAAGATTTTACTTGTGTGAGATATTAGTGATATTGTTTGATAATTTCCACAATCCATGGCATCATCTTTCTTTGAATGGGTACAAATATGAATATCTTCCAGTCAGTTGGCCAGGTAGCTGCCTTCCAAATCTCTTGGCATAGCCAAATGAGTGCCTCCCGTGTGGCATCCATTTGCTGAAACATCTCAATCAGTATTCGGTCAATTCCTGAACCCTTGTTTTTTGCCAATTCATTCAATGCAACTTAGACTTCTTCTTTCAGTACCATTGGTTCTTGATCATATGCCACCTCCTGAAATGGATGAACACTGACCAATTCTTTTTTGCACAGTGACTCTGTGTATTCCTTCCATCTTCTTTTGATGTTTCCCACATCATTCAGTACGTTGTTGTTGTTAAGAGCCATCAAGTCAGCCCCAACTCATAGCGACCACTCCTTGGGTTTCCGAGGCAATATCACTACGGAAGTAGATTGCCCAAACTTCCTTCCGAGAAGTAGCTGGTGGGTTTGAACCACCAGCCTTCTGGTTACCAGTCAATTGCCTTAGGCACTATGCTACCAGAGCTCCCATCATTCAATATATTGCCCATAAAATCTTTCAATATTGCAACTTGAGGCTTACATTTTTCCTCAGTTCTTTCTGCTTGAGAAATGGTGAGCATGTTCTTCCCTTTTGGTTATCTAACTCCCAGTCTTTGCACATTTCATTGTAATAACTGACTTTGTCTTTTTAAGCTGCTCTTTGAAATCTTCTGTTCAGCTGTTTTATCTTGTCATTTCTTTCATTTTCCCTAGCTACTCTCTGCTCAAAAGCAAGTTTCAGACCTCTTCTTACATACATTTTGGTCTTTAATCACCTCTTGCTTTCTTTATGGATGATGTTCTTGATATCATCCCACAATTCCTCCGATTTTTGTTCACTGGTGTTCAATGCATCAAATCTATTCTTTAGATGGTCTCTAAATTCAGGAGGGATATAATCAAGGTCATATTTTGGCTATCATGGATTTCTTTTAATTGTCTTCACTTTAACTTG
>NW_006921926.1:2847540-2880809 GCF_000298275.1 Orycteropus afer afer | reverse complement strand
CTGAGGGGCTCATCTTCTGGCACTATATTGGACAATGTTACAGGACTACTCATAAACTTTTCAAGTAATACATCAGACAGTGTTTCACTGCTATTCATAAGATTTTCATTGGCCAATTCTTTGAGAAGTGGATGGCTTCTTCCTTCTCCTGAGTCTTAGTCTGGAAGCTCCACCGAAACCTGTCCACCATGGGTAACCCTGTTGGCATTTGCAACACTGCTGGCATACTCTCTAGCCTCATAGCAACACACAAGCCACCACAGGACAGCAAACTAACAGACAAGTTAGTCTCCTGTCATGGTTCCAAACCACTCCACTCACTTCCTGGTGTCCCTTAAAGCTGCCTCCAAACACACCCATGACTGAGTCACCTTCCCTGGGCCACCCTTAAAAAGCTATCTCCAAATACTCCCATGCCCAGCTCACCTTTCCGAAGCCACCCTTAAAAAGCTTCTGCCAAACACCCCCATGCCTGGCTCACCTTTCCAGAGCCACCCTAATCTGATAAATCCATTCTAATATGCCAATTTCCCTAAGTCTCTGGATACCTTTTTCTACATTATGCCAAGGCTGGTATGGTACTTCAACCTGACTTAAGGTAGGCCACCACATAATCCATGCTTCAGTAAGTCCTCATGCCATGGATTAGCAGGGCCCTCTGTACTAACCAAGATAGAATCACCAGTGCCTTTATGATTAATCAAATTGGAGAACCAAAACAGTATTGGTGAGAACCAATTTAGGAAAGCCAGCCTTATGATTTTCTCTCTCTAGAACCACCCCCAGTACCAAACATATTAGGTTGGGTTCTCTAGAGATGCAAAACCAGTAAAGCTTATAGATAGAGGAAAAAAAAAAAATTATCCCAGGAAAATGGCCCACACAGTTATAGAAGCTGACAAGTCCCAAGTTCCTGTATCAAATGTTAAACTGGAGCCTTTTCCCAACTCACCATAGCTGCAGGGTCTGATGAGCTCAAGGTTGGCAGGCAGTATACCAGCTCTTAACTTCAGTGGATGACAAATTCAAGATCACCAGGCAGAATGGTAGATTGTTCGCTCACAGATAGCTGTAGGCAGCACAACAGGATCCAGATCCACAGAAGGTTCTGATTTATATTAGTTCTTTGTATATTCTGAATAGTAATCATTTGCCAGTGTAACATCTGCAAAAAATTTCTCCCAGTCTGTGATAGTATTGGACATTATGACCCTGATCAAATATATATATATATATATATATATTTTTTTTTTACCTTTGAATGTAGTCAAATATCAAACAATCCCTTTAAGGTTTGTGCTTTCTGGATCTTTTGAAAGAAATCTTTCACTGCCCTCAAGGCCAAAAGAAATGTTTCCTATATTTTCTTCTAAAAGTTTTAAACTTTTGCTTTTCAAAGTCAGAGGTTTAATCCATATGGGATGTATTTGTGGGAGTGGTGAAGTAGAGATCTCATTTTAATCTTTTCTATGTGGATAATCATTGTCTCTGTACTAGTTATTGAATAGTCTTGTGTTGCCCATTAATTTTAATGCTCTTCTCTCATATGCCCAGTCCCATATATGATGGGATCACTATTGTTTTCCATTGATAAGCATGTCTATCAGTGGGTCTATAGCATATTCTGCAATCATTAATACTAAATAATAAAACATGAGGAATAGTGGCACCAGAATGCTCTCCTTATTTTTATTCAAGACTTCTTGGGCTATTCCTTTTATTATCATTAAATTTTTATTCTGATTTGGGTAAAAGTTTACAGAGCATATTCATTTTCCATACAGCAGCTCACATACACTTTGTCTCATGGACATTGGCTGCAATTTCCCACAATGAAACAGCCTCCTCCCACTTCCTCCTCACAGTTACTTCTTCTCTGTGTCCTTCCCTCCCATCCACTCCTGCCCCCTGGGCTGTCTCCTTTCTATTCTCCCATGATTGATCTCGCCAAGGAGTGTCTCCACCTAATGTATATGTTCAGCTCATATGCCTGTCTTTTGTTTGTCTGGAAACCACAGGAGTAGGTTCAATTCCAGACCTGAAGGGCAGCTAGGGGCCATAGTCTCAGTGGTTCCACCGGGCTGTATCAGACCAGCAAACCTGCCTCCACCCATTTTTTTTTTTCCTAGTGATTTTGAGCTTTGTTCCACATTGTTCTCCCATTCTGTAAAGGATCTCCTACATACATCCCCCTCCGAGTGGCTGACAGTGGTAGCCGGGCACCATCTAGTTCTTTTGGTCTCATAGTCACATAGGCTGAGGATTGCATGGTGTATCAGTCATTTGGACTAATTATTTCCATATGTCTTTGGTTTTCTACATTCTTCTTTAATCTGGATAAGGAGAGACCCATTGTTGCATCTAGATGGCCACTTGCAAACTTTTAAGATTCCAGTTGCTACTCAACAAAGTAGGATGTGGAGCAATGTTTTTGTATATAGTATGTTATGCCAATTGAATTTGATGTCCCCCGTGACTATGGTCCCAAGCCTTGGGCTATTCTTAAGCAACAACCAGTTGCTGTTGATTCTGACTCATGGCAACCAGATATATGTCACAGTTGAACTCTGCTCTGCAGGACTTCCAATTGCTGATTTTTTTTTTTTTTTCCTTTTTTCTGGAGAAGATCACAGGGCCTATCTTCTGACCATTTGCACCACACAGAGGCTCTTGGCTTTACTTAACCCAAAAACCCAAACGCCCTACCATCCACTCAATCCCAACTTTCAGCAACCCCCATTGAGTTTCCAAGGTGGGAAATCTTTGCCCAAGTGTTGTTGTTGTTGTGTGCCATCGAGTTGGACCTGACTCATAGCAAACTCTCCTTGGGTTTCTGTAATACTATGGAAGTAGATTGCCCAACCTCCCTTCCAAGAAGTGGCTGGTGGGTTTGAACCACCAGCCTTCTGGTTAGCAGTCAAATAAATGTTTTAGCTTTGTAACACTTAGCCCCTTACTATTCTATATGAATTTTACACACAAAATCCTGTTGCAGATTTTGCTACACTTGCACTGGATTTATAGGTTAATTTGACATCTTCAAGATATTACAGCTTAACATCTGTGCCCATGGAGTATCTCTCCATTATTATAAGCTTTGCCCTACTTTTTATGTTTTGAAATTTCTTCCATATAAGCCTTTTACATCTTCTATTAGATTTACTTCCAGGTACCTTATGGTTTGCTGTTATTATAAATGGGATTTGAAAAATCATATTTCTAATCTATTATTATTGGCATTAGATATCTCTTGATTTTTGAAAAGTGACTTTGAAACAGTCAACTTCCTGAAGTAATTCTAATAGTTTTTCTGTGTTTACTTTTCAGTTGGAAGTACTAGGACAATATTAAATAGTAGCAGTGAAAATGGCATCCTTCTCCTATTTCTGACTTTATTTGGAAGCTTCTACTGTTTCAGTACCAAGGATAATTCTTGCTATAAGTGAAAAAAAGTCCCTTTCTATTATTTGCCAAAAATTGTATCTTGAATAGTGTTGTATTTTTCTAATGCTTTTTCCACATCTATTCAGAAGATATGTTTTCATTCTTTTTTTTTTTTTTTTTCATCCTGTGCTCTGTTAAGGTAGTAAAAGTAATAAATACTGTAATATTAAACCATGTTTGCTTTAATGAACAGGGGTGGGAGCAACCTACTCATGCTTTCCCTGCATTTTTCTTCCTTTGTTTAAGATAGGACTTAATTGTTCCCAAAGATTTGGTTAAACATATCTATAAACTGTTTGACTGTGGTGCCTTTTATGTGTGTGTGGGGAATGGGGAGAAGATTTTCACTACTGATACATAAATGAGTCAAAGATGGTCTCTGTGTATTGGCCCCTAGTTGTTTATTTCTTCATAACAGGCTGGGCCTATTGGTCCAAGAAAGCCCACTGGCACCAAGTTCAAATTTTTACGCATCCAATCATTTTTAAAATAGTTCAAAGATATAGATCTTTAACCATTTAGAGCCTGCTTGCTTTATACATATCCTATGAAACCACCCAACATCTGCTAGTCCTAGATGAGATACAAGCCTATAGTTATAAGGACCCAAGTTGCTGCTGCCTTTGGAGTTCTCTGACCCAGAGATACTCTCCACCTTGCTGCAGAGAGATACTGCTGAGGCACACCTAAGCCTGCTTGCCTCTCTTTCTCCTCTCCTCCAGAATTTTCCTTTCCTTCGTCACCTCTGATGGCTCCCTCTGAAGGGTCTCCTTCTGTGGGGGATCCTCCCCTCTCTCTCCACAAGTAAGCTGTCAAAAGAATAGCTTCAACTGATACCTTGTTTTGCAACACCACTATCTCATGGTTATCTTTTTCTCTGATCAGCCCTAATGCCCTCAAAATTACCAAAACTACTGTTTAAATATCTTTAAAGTGGTTAATATTTTATATTGGTCTAAAAAACATTATTCATATTATCTGTTTTAAAAATACCAGCATAAAATTATTTACAATATACTCTATTTTTAAAGTCTCTCCTTTATCTATAGTTATTTTTAAGCCCAATAGTATTTATACTTTCTCTTTTTTCTCTTAAGATTATTAAAACTATGTTTATGTCCTCTTTGTAGAGAACTATCATTTTTTGGCTTGGTTGAGCATTTCTATTTTTTTTTTTCCCATTTATTTCTAAATCATTGTAAGTTTTTTGTGCCACTTTTCTTTCATTATAGTTTGTGGGTTTTTTTCCCCTCTAAACTTTTCAATAGAATGATCAGCTGATCAATTTTAAATCATCCATGTTTTAAATGCTACATTTTATACTATATCCTTTGACACTGTGGGAGCTCTGGTGGTGTAGTGCCTAAGGCATTTGACTGCTGACCAGAAGGCTGGCAGTCTAAATCCACCAGTCACTCTCCGGAAGGAAGATCGGGCAATCTACTTCCATAGAGATACCGCCTCAGAAACCCAAGGAGGAGTCACTACAAGTTGGATTGGACTCAACAGCAGTGAGTTTGGTTTGACACTGCAAATTCCATCTAAGTACTACTTTAGTTGCATACCAGAAAATCTAATAAAAACTAATGAAAAAGGAAAACAATTTAAGTATTTCAGTTTCCTATTTGACTCATAAATTATTCAGGAATATTCAATTTAACTTCCTAACATAAGTGATTTTTTTTTTTGGTTATGCTTTTATCTAACTTTATTGCCAAAAACATGTGGGTTTGATGCTATTCTTGGTGTTTCTTGATGATGTTTTTTTTTTTTTTTTGGTAGATTGGAAATTGATCAGTTTTATAAATAATTGATGTAGATGTTTAAAAACAATGTTTAACATCTAATTTCTAGGTACATACTTCCATAGAGATACCGCCTTGGAAACCCAAGGAGGGGTCACTATGAGTCAAATCAACTCGACAGCAGTGAGGACTTCCAAATACATTCATTTAATCAATATTAATTGTATATATTTTCTAAATCTCTATTGTTGTTGTTGTTATTATGTGCCATAGAGTCGAACCTGACTCACAGCGATGACCCCTTTTTGGGTTTCCGAGGCAGTATGACTACGGAAGTAGATTGCCCAACCTTCCTTCTGAGGAGTGGCTGGTAGATTTGAAGCCAGCCTTCTGGTTAGCAGTCAAGTGCCTTAAGCACTACACTACCAGAGTTCCTATATCTCTATTAGGTATTTTTATTTTATGTTTCCAAAAACAGGAATTACAATCTCCCATGATTAATTTGGACTTTCTCCTCAGCAGTTCTTCCACTTTTTGCCTCACATATTTTGAGCCAATATTATTATCTGCCTGCCTACAGGTTCATGTTTCACTGCTATTCATACAGTTTTCGGTGGCCAATTTTTTTCAGAAGTAGACAGCAGCATCCTTCTTCCCATCAGAATGATCCAACAGAATCCAACAGGTGACCTAACAGAATGTGGAAATTATCTAACAATATCATTAATATCATACACAAATCTGATGAAGACAATTCAAAAAATGGTTGCGGCACTACATAGATATGGACCTGCCAGAAGTTCAAACCAGATTCAAAAAGAGGATGTGGAGAAAGGAATATTATTTCTAATATCAGATCTTGGCTCAAAGCAATGAATAGCAGAGACACTTACCTGTCTTATTGACTATGCAAAACATTCGATTCTGTGGCTCATAACAAATTACTGATAACATTGTAAACAATGAGAATTCCAGAACACTTCCCTGTTCCTCATGAGCACAAAAGGCAGTTATTGGAACAGAGAAAGGGTATACTGAATGGTTTAAAATAAGGAAAAGTGTGTTATGGTAGTACCCTTTCAGCATACTTATTCAATCTGTATGCTGAGCAGATAATCCTAAAAGGACTATATGAAGAATAACACTAGCATCAGATTGGAGAAAGACTTACTAACAACTTGAAATATGCAGATGATACAATTTTGCTTGTGTAAGTAAAGACTTGAAGCACTTACTGATGAAGATCAAAGACTACAGCCTTCAGTATGGATTACACCTCAACATAAAGAAAACGAAAATCCTAACAACAGGACCAGTAAGCAAAATCATGATAAATTAAGAAAAGATTGAAGTTGTCAAGGATTTCATTTTACTTGGATCCATAATTAATGTACATGGAAGCAAGAGTCAAGAAATCAAATGATGTATTGCACTGGGGAAATCTGCAGCAAAAGACCTCTTTAAAGTGTTAAAGAGCAAAATTGTCACTTTGAAGACTAAAGAGCCCAAGCCATGGTATTTTCAACACCTTCATATGCATGTGAAAGGGAGACAATGAATAAGGAAGATCGAAGAAGAATTGATGCATTTGAATTGTGTTGGCAAAGAATACTGAAAATATTGTGGGCTGCCAGAAGAACGAACAAATCTGTCTTGGAAGAAGTAGAGCCGGAATGTTCCTTAGAAGCAAGAATGGCCAAACTTCATCTCACGTATTTTGGTCACATTGTCAGAAGTGCCCAGTCCCTGGAGAAGGAAAACATGCTTGGTAAAGTAGAGAGTCAGTGGCAAAAGGGAAGACCTTCAAGGAGATGGATGGGCACAGTGGCTCCAACAATGGGCTCAAGCACAGTGACAATTGTGAGGATGATGCAGGACGGCATTGTCTCATTTTCTTGTACATAGGGTCACTATGATTTGGAGCCAACTGGACTAACAACAATACAGGTTCATGTCTTTTGTGCAAAATCCTTTTACAATATTTCATCCCAAAAATGCTATCTACCTTAAAAATCTATTTTGTTACATAAAACCAGCTTTCTTTTAGTTAGAATATTATCTTATATCTCTCTGCTTCCTTGTACGTTCAATATTCTAGATTCATATTTAAGACGGATCTTTCATTAACACCAAAGAGGTGAATTCTATTTCCTTATCCAATCTATCCATCTCTGTATTTTAATAGGCAAAGTTTAGTGTACATACATGGGCACAGAGATACAGAAAGGTAAGATAGATTTGTTAGGATTCTGTTTTATCATATTGCTCAGTGCTGTATTACTCAATATTCTATTACACTTCCTTTTACTTTGATTCTTTTTAGTCCTTTCCTGATTTCTATTAGATCGATCATGCTTCTTTATTCCACTTTTATCCTCTTACTCATTTATAAATTATATATTCCTTTTCTATCTATTTCTTTAGTGGTTGTATAATAACATAGTCTAATAGTAATTCATACCTCAACATGCCTTGAGAATATAAGGACCTTCAAAAAAAAAAAGAAAACTCACTGACATCGAGTGGATTTGACTCACAGCAACACCTCCTTGGGTTCCCAAGGCAGTATCTCTATAGAAGTAGATTGCCTAATCTTTCTTCCAAGGAGTGGCTGGTGGGTTTGAACCACCAGCCTTCTGGTTAGCAGTCAAATGCCTTAGGCACTAGGCCACCAGAGTGCCTACATGCACCTGAGTACATTATAAATTCAGTTTAGTGTTATGGTCAAGTAAGCTGGTCTACATTTAGGCTACTTGGATTTGGGCTCTGATTCTATCTTCCTACTAGCATTGATTGTGTTAGACACTGATCATCTCTTTGTAATAGTAGTTTCCTCTGAAAAATAAAGTTAATAATAAAAACTTCATAATAATTTCTTAGGGTATTATGAGACTTAAATTAGTCACTATATAGAAGGGTTTTGAATTTAAAAAAAAAACACCTCACTGCCATTGAGTTGATTCTGACTCATAGTGACCTCTCCTTGGGTTTCCAAGGTAGTATCTCTATAGAAGTAGGGTTTAGAACAGTGCCTAGCATATTGTTAGTTGTTGTAAATTTTCATTTTTCTGTTATACTATAGTTACAGCTCATTTTTAAAACCACTACATATAATCACTATTATTATTAATATATATAATTTTATCTAAATTTCCCAGCAGGTTTACCAATCCCTCACTTTACCAATGCTTCTTTCTTTTTTTTGTTAAATATTCCTGTTCCTGAAGTCATTCTTTTTACAATGGTCTATAAATATCCTCCCAGACATTTTTTTGTCTGAAAATATCTATATTTTGCCTACTCTGGTAATTAATAATTTAGGAAGCTATGAAAGCCTACATAGGCCATGATGCTGACTTTCTCTAATCTTTGAAAATATGTATTACACTCTGTAGGGGACTCTTGTTACAGTGAGAAGTTTACTTGTCATTCCTCTCTTAATAGGTGATATTTACTTTCTCTTTGGTTGTTTTTATTGCACATGTAAAGTTTTAAATATAAACAAAAGTAGAAATAATAGCTGAATGAACCCTTATAAAACATCTCCCAAATTCAACTTTTTTAATAATTTCTTCATCTATACTTTTTCTGTGCTGTGTTAAAAGAAATTGCAGACACTGTCATTTCATCCATACTATATACAACAATAACAAAAACCAAAAAAAAGATATTTTCTTATGTAACCATTACATTTTCTTATTAGTGCCATTATACACTAATAAAATTCTCTCTAGCTAATTTTATTTAGTATATCTGGTGTTTTGCAGTTTCACCAAGTTTCCAGATATGGCTTTGCTTTTTCTTCTTCAGTTCAGTTCATTCTTGATTTCTCCCTCTACCTCATCACACAACCCAAATTCAATCCATTACAGGTAGTCCCTAACTTCTACAATGTATTCAAGTTAAGACAAACTGCACTTAGACTATCCTTTTGTTTTTTTTTTTAGTCTATCTTATCGTTAGTAATATGTACTTCATATAGTATTGCAGCACATGATTTGCTGATGTTATCATTCTTATGCCAACCCCTCAAAGACAAATAAAGATCAGGTTTATAAAGATACTAATAATAAAATGCATAAATAATATTTTTTTTAAAAGATGAGGTATTTGACTTATATCAGAACCAACCTACAATGAAGTCATCCAAATGGATCTCCGTGGTAAATTGGGTACTATCTGTACTGTTCTGACATGTTGAGACCCTAATACCTGCATCTGCGTGGGACAGGGGGAAGCTAGCTTTACCCAAACCAAGGCAGCTTATGTCCTTGGTTTCTGGGAAATAGCACTTGGAGTAACTGTGGTAACTTTGACTTCTAGGTCATACCTAATGATTTGGGCTGGAGGATGGGAGCTGGACAGACTAGAAAAGACTCACTTGGGAGGCCACTATCAACTAGCCTCAGGGTGCAAGATTTAGCTTATTATGCAGAATCAGCAGGTAAAAGCCTGGAACACTAAGGCTCAGAGGACTTTCTTATTGGCAAGAACATCTGCTCTCTCCTGGTACTTGGAAGGTTTGTGTTGGGAGCCCTCCCAGATCTAGCCCTCTACATCTTTTTGTTTGTATGTATTTATTATGGTTATAATAACTCTGTAGTCCTAAGTATATTGTAGTCTCTGCATCTTCATGAGATTCTGTGAGTTTCTCCAGCACACTGTCAAACCCAAAAGGGCAGTGGGAACCAGCAGGTCAGGAAGTAATGGTGTTGTGTGACTCTTGAAACTTGAAGCTGGCATCCTGTGGTAAACGAGCCCTGAATCTATAGCCAGCAAAGCAGAAGGTTGGGGTGTCATTTGGACTCCCCAAAATTCTAGTTGGCATTGGCAGTCGAAAAGTCAGTGTCCTTTTAACGTGTGAGTGCTGACTCAGCTCAGGTGTTTAGGTATCAGAGAAGTACTGCATGGGTAACGTGTCTGAAGGATGAAGACCTTCCAATCTGTGAGCTATTACTCAGCTGTAAGTGGCTAGGATCACAGAAAGTGTCATGTAGGCAGTTGGCAATGAGGATGGAGAAGTGACTGAGGATTGGATCAATCACCACATTTTGGGGATTAGATTCATGATGATCCTTACTATGCAATTGGCCACAAATGTGGGATGTGTCCCTGACTTAGCACACTGGGAATGTAAGCTTACTTGAAAATAAGGTCTTTGTGGATTTAATCAAGTTAAGACGAAGTCATACTGGATTAGAGTAGACCTTAAATCCAATGTTGGGTATCTTTACAAGGAGATCTGGAGACACAAGGACACAGAGGAAACATACAGTAAAGAAGGCCTCATGAAGACAGGGAAGAGATCTGAGTGATGCAACTACAAGTAGGAACATCCAGGACTACTCAGAAAGGAGAAAAACAAACAAACAAACTCACTGCCATCCAGTCAATTCAACTCATATCGACCCATCCTTCGGTTTCTGAGGAAGTATCTCTATGGAAGTAGATTGCCAAAAATGAGAAACGGGAAAAGAAATTCTTCCCTAGAGCCTTCAGAGGAAAATAGCTCTGCCAATGTCTTCATTTTAGACTTCTAAACTCCAAAATTCTGAGAGAACAAATTTCTATAGTTTTAAGCCACACAGTATGGTACTTTGTAACACAGCTCAATGAAACTATTACAATTTTACCTCTGAAAGAGATTTTGAACCCATCATTTCTCTGTAACTGCCACTGCAACCATGCTAGTCCAGTGACCCATCTCTCATCTAGACTATTGTAATAACCTCATAACTTCTCACATTCATTCCTTTAGCTCTACATCCATTCTAGACAATGTAGACAGAAGGTTCTTTTTAGAAACCAAATTTGATATGTAACCTGCACGTTTAAAAGGTTCATTGCTCTGAGAATGAAAGCCTATAAGGTCATGTGGCCAGGGTCTGACCAGGAATGTGTAAACTGGTCACTTAACCTTAAGTATCTTCCTGAATCACTGCACTCACCTCATGGCCCTTTCCTAACTGATTCTGACTCTTCCTTCATGCGCCACTCATCTGTCAGGTTATGCTATGTGCTGGCTTGTGTGTTGCCATGATGCTGGAAGATATTCCACCAGTTTTCCAAATGCCAGCAGGGTCACTCATGGTATGCAGGTTTCACTGGTGCTTCCAGACAAAGACAGACTAGGAAGGAGGACCTAGCAATCTCCTTCTAAAAAACTGGACAGTGAAAAACTTTATGAATAGTAGCAGAACACTGTCTGATATAGTGGTGAAGATTAGCCACTCAGGTTGAAAGGCATTCAAAACATGACTGAGGAAGAGCTGCCTCTTCAATGTAGAGTTGATTTTAATGATGTGAATGAAATAAAGCTTATGGGACCTTCATTTCCTGATGTGGCACAAGTCAAATTGAGAATACATGGCTGTGAATACTCATTAGTAATTGGAACATGGAATGTGCAAAGCATGGAATTTTCTAGGAAGATTGTCAAAAATGAAATGGAATGATTCAAGATTGATACCCTAGGCATTAGTGAGGTGAAATGGACTAGTGTTGGCCATTTTGAATCAGACCATTATATGGTCTACTGTGCAAGGAAAGACAAATTGAAGAGGATTGGCATTGTATTCATTGCCAAAAAGAATGTTGAAGATTTATCCTGAAGTACAATGCTATTAGTGTTAAAATAATACCCATATTCCTACAAGGAAGGCCAGTTAATACAATTATTTTTCAAATTTACACACCAACCATTAATACCAAAGGTGAAGAAATTGAAGATTTTTACCACCGTCTGCAGTCTGATCAAGAATGCAATCAAGATGCATGGATAATTACTGGTGATTGGAGTGTGAAAGCAGGAAACAAAGAAAGATCCAAAACCCAAAAACCAAACCCACTGCCATAAAGTTGATTCCAACAGAGAACATCCTTATAGGATTTCCAAGGCTGTAAATTTTACAGAAGCAGATTGCTTCATCTTTCTCATGAGAAGGAGCTGGTGGATTCAAACCACCAACTTTTTGGTTAGCAACCAAATGCTTTAACCACTGCACTACCAGAAGCATCAGTGGTTGTAAAATATGACTTTGGTAACAGAATCAATGCCAGAGATAACATGATAGAATTTTGGAAGACCAATGACCTATTGATTGGAAATACCTTTTTTCAACAATGTAAAAAGTGACTTCATCAGATGGCATACATAATAACATTCAAATCAACTTCATCTGTGGAAAGACATGATGGAAAAGCTCAATATCATCAGTCAGAACAAGGATAGAGGCTAACTGGGAAACAGATAATCAATTACTCATATGCAAGTTCAAGTTGAAGCTAAAGAAAATTAAAACTAGTGTCAAAAAACAAACTCACTGCCAGTGAGTCAATTCCAACTCATAGTGACCCCCACTGGGTTTCCAAGGATTTAAATCTTTATGGAAGCATACTGCCTCATCTTTCTCCCATGGAGTGGCTGGTGAGTTTAAACCACTGACTTTTTGGTTAGCAGTCAAATACATTGCCCACCACACCACTAAAATTCCTTAAAACAAGTCTACAAGAGTCAAAATATAACCTTGAATATATCTCACCTGAATTTAGACACCATCCCAAGAACAGATTTTATGCATTGCACACCAATGACTGAAGACCAGACAGTCATGGGATGACAACAAGAACATCATCCATGAAACATGAAGAAAGCAAAATGTCATTAGACTGGAAGGAAAGAAAAGACAAAAATGGATGTCTGAAGAAAATCTGTTGCTCTTGAACATAGAACAGCTAAAGTGAATGGTGGAAGAAATGATGAAGCAAACAGCAGAACAAAATATGTCCAAGAGTGGCTAGAGAAGATAAAGTAAACTATTATAATGAAATGTCCAAAAAACTAGAGTTAATAAACCAAAAAGTAAGGAAAGACTCAGCGTTTCTCAAGCTGAAAGAACTGAATACAAAGTCCATGCTTCAAGTTGCAATACTGAAGGATTCTATGGGCAAAACACAGAACAACACAGAAAGCATCAAAAGAAGATGGAAAAAATACACAGAGTCAATGTACCAAAAAGAATTGGTCGACACCCCACCATTTCCAGGAGGTTGCACATGATCAAGAACTGATGGTATTACAGGAAGAAGTCAAAGCTATACTGAAGCCATTGGAAAAAAAAAAAAGAACACAAGGTGCTAGGAATTGGCAGAATACCAACTGAAATTTTTCAACAAAATGGATGCAGTGCTAGAGATGCTCGTTCATCTATCAAGAAATTTGGAAGACAGCTATCTGGCCAAATAACTGGAAAAGGTCCATATTCTTGCCCATTCCAGAAAAAAGAAAAGGTGACCCAACAGAATGCAGAAATTATCGAACAATATAATTAATATCCTACACAAGAAAAATTATGCTGGAGATAATTCAAAAGCAGTTGCAACTGTCTATTGACAGGGAATTGCCAGATATTCAATCTGGCTTCCAAAGAAGACATGAAACATGGAATATCATAACTGATATCAGATGGATCTTGGCTGAAAGCAAAGAATGCCAGAAAGATGTTCACATGTGTTATACTGACTATTCAAAGGCATCCTACTCTGGGGATAAAGACAATTTATGGATACCATTGTGAGGAATAGGAATTCCAGAACACCTAATTGTACTCAAGAAGAACCTACCTGTACATAAATCAAGAGGCAGTCATTTGAACAGAATAGGATGCTACATGGTTTAAAATCAGGAAAGGTGTATATATGCTGAGCAAATAATCTTAGAAGCTTGACTATATGAAGAAGAGCATGGCATCAAGTTTAGAGTAAGACTCATCAACAACCTGTGATATACAGATGACATAACATTGCTTGCTGAAAGTGAGGAGACCTTGAGGTTCTCACTGATAAATTCAAAGACTATAGCCTTCAATATGGATTACATTTCAATATAAACAAAACAAAAACAAAAGGATGAATAAGCATCACGTGATAAACAGAGAAAAGATTGAAGTTGGCAAGGATAACATTTTACTTGGATCCAAAATCAACATCCATGGAAGCAGCAGTCAAGAAATCAAATGACATACCGCATTAGGCCAATCTGCTGCAAAAGACCTCCTTAAAGTTTTAAAGAGCAAAGATATCACTTTGAGGACAAAGGTGCACTTGACCCAAGCCATGGTATTTTCATTTACCACATAAGCATGTGAAAGCTGGACAGTGAATAAGGAAGACTGAAGAACTAATGCCTTTGCATAGTCAATATAATATAGATAAACATGTTTCTGGTATTCTTTGCTGTCAGCCAAGTTCCATGTGACATCAGCAATTATAGCCTTTTTTCTATACCCTTTTCCTGAATCCAGCTTGAATCTCTGGCAATTCCCTGTCTATATACTGCTGAGTCCCTAAGGGGCAGAACACAAATCTATTGCCACTGAGTTGATTCTCCTTCACAGCAACCCTATAAGATAAAGGAGAACTGCCTATAGAGTTTCCAAGGTTATAAATCTTTACAGAAGCAGACAGCTTTGTTTTTCTTAGAGCGGCTGCAGGGTTTGAACCACCAACCTTTTGGTTAGCAGCCAAATGCCTTAACCACTGTGCCACCAAAGCTCCCTAGAGGGCAGAGAATATATTGAATTCAATTTTGTGTCTCCAACATTTTGACTAATGCTTATATGTAATATGCATTTAATTATTTTAAAGAAGAAATTGAGACAGGAACTAGCTTTGATTGGATTACAGGTACATGGAACTGAGTTGATCATTCTCAATCTATACAATCACTATTTAGTCCCATTTTACTTAGTGGAACATCTGCCAAACCCTCAGGTACTTGTTTAGACACTAGGAATAGAGTAGTAAACAAAGCAGACTAAATATCTGTCTACCTCATCTTTTGTCATGTCATGCTTTCAGCAGTGGTCTGTGAAAGTTTCCTCTTCTGTTTTAAAGCTTATTTTATTGTTGACTGTCCCCTTTGTTAGTTCTCGAGACAATTTCTCTCCCCTTGTTGGCACCAACTCCCATATGTCTTTCTTTTCTACCCTCCATGTATGTTTTCACATATAAGAATATCCAGAAAAATATACAGCATTATTTTATGTCTGTTTTTTTTTATTTTAAATACATTGTATTACCTTATAATCTCATTTTCTTTTTGACTTTTCTTAATTTTTCTAATTTTGGTATCTATTCATATTTCTAAATATAAAATCTAATCAATTTTTTCTGAGCATGGCATAGCTCTCCAAGGTGTCCACTGCCCTAGAATGAGTGATCAGAGATTAACATACCAGTTTTGTTTCACAGATTGCCTATTGTTCACTTTTCCTGTTTACTACCTTGCTGGGTCAATTTTGTGAACAAAATGCTGACTCTCAACAAATTTTTAATCTGGTCAATAAATTTTAAATAAAATTTAATTTATATTCCATTTTTCTAAGTCAACAATACACAGGGAAAAAAAAAATTCCAGCTGCAGACTGAAAAAATTAAAGAAGTATATTTATGGCTTTTACTGGGTAATTTTTTAGAAAGGAAGAAAGATAGTATACAAGAGCTATAGATTCTGTCAAATCTTCTCAGAGACAGGTACTTTGTCTCAATTTCAAACTCATTATTCAACTGGAACAATCCCTATAATGGGCTGTCAAAACAGTGTAATTTTCTGCGAGACTATATAAAATCCACTGCCATCAAGTCGATTCTGACTCACAGCGACCCTATAGGACAGAAGAGAACTGCCCCATGGAATTTCCTAGGCTGTAATCTTTATGGAAGCAGACTGCCACATCTTTTTCCTGCAGAGCAGCTGGTGGGTTCCAACTACTGACCTTTCCAGTAGCAGCCAAGCACTTTAACCACTGTGCCACCAGGGCTCCTTTTACAATACGACATAGGTAAGTATTTATTGCTATTAAAAGGCTACTTTCAATATATTTCTTAATAATCATTTATAAAGATGCAAAAAGGCTTAGAAGAGTTCATAATAAAGCACCAAAAAATATTTGATAAGAATTAGTGTGGAAGAACAGGGAAATCCACATGGAGAACCCTAAAGTTTGTGTCCATTTTCCTCGCAACTCAAAACAACATGCAAATTGATAACACAGCAGCATGCAAACATGCCTAGCCCAACTGCACGCAGGAAGTCTATGATTACTGAGTCATATCTTAAGCAGAAACTCAAAAGTATCAGTTAAGGAAAAGAGTAATTGTCTGCATTTAGAAAGAATGTAATTAATATAAAAATTGGGGAGGATAGTACAGCCAAATAAGTAATGAGAGGCAGACACCACCACTTCCAATGCTACCAAAATCAGTGTTTTAAAATACTGATGCTACCATAAGTTTCTTTAGGGGTGGGGGGGTTGTTTGTTTTATTTTTTCAATGACAAGGTAGGTGATCTAGGTAATTCATGCATTAACAGAGTCACCACCCTGGTGAACAATAACTTTTTCTATCTGTATTTGTAATAAGTAGATAAAACAGACAATTAAGTTGGCCAAACTCTTTCTTTTCCAAAAATTTCCAAAGCTCAGATGAAGATTTATCCAGTCAGTCATTCAACTTATATTTAATGAGCACTGATTGGATTCTGGGTTACAATAATGAGCAAAACACAGTGCAACTTTTGTAGCTTCGAGTTAACAAGGGAGATAAACATTAATGTGTAAAATAACATGAAGGTGAAATTACACTGAGGATAGTGTCACGGTCAATGCTACCACAATAGTGTGTAACAGTGGAATCTGAACTAGTCTGGACTGTTAGAGAAAGCTTCCATGAGCCAGTATCTGTGAGAAGAGAATAAGTTAAGCTGGTGAGGCAAAGAAAACAGTGTGTTCAAAACTCTATGATAAACCTAGTCTTAACTGTTCAGCTCAATAAGTATGTATGTAGGCATACTTGGCACTCACCACCAAGATTCATAGAACATTACGAACACCCAAAGTCTTCCTCTTGCCCTTTTCTAGTCAACAACATATGCAATCACTATTTTGATTTTTATCATCATAGATGAGTTTTGCCTATTTTTTAATGTCATGTAAATATAATCATACTTGTTGGAGTCCTTGGTTAGACTCTTTCTTGTACATCATTATATTTATGATAGTCATTATTTTTGTTCATGTAGCCACATAGGAATATTTTTTTATTGCTTTGTAGCATTCTGCTGTTTGACTGTACAAGTTTATCCATTTTTCTATTGACAGACATATCCAGGTTTCACTATTATGAATAAAATTGCTATGAATATTTAAAAATATTTAAAAATTAATATTAAAAATTGAAAATGTGATAAGAGAGTATTAAAAAAAAAAAAAAAAAAAACCTACTGCCATCGACTCGATAGCGAGTCCAAAACTATGGCTGTGATAAAACCCACTGCCATTAAGTCAATTCCAACTCACAGAGACCTCCATTGGAATTCCAAGGCTACAAATCTTTATGGAAGTAGGTTGCCTCATCTTCCTCCCACAGAGAAGCTGGTGGGTTTGGACCACTGATCCTGGGGGTAGGAGCCGGATGCCTCACCCACTACTACACCAGAGCTCCTTATGACTGTGATAGAGGGAATACAAGAGGCTCAAGACAAATATGGGGAAAAAGAGGGTTTCCCAGGATATACTGAGGAATTTGGATACTTTAACTGCATATACTTTAAGTGAATTGGTAAGATATTTTGGACTTTTAAAAAAGAGGCTCTAATGTAGAGAATGAAGTGGTGAGACAGCAAGAATGTACACCAGTTATAAAGATGCTGCCACACTTCAAATGAGAGATAGTAGCTTGGGCTGGGATAGTCATGGAGATGGAGAGAGATGTAGGGACTTAAGAGATACTGAAGAGGCAAAATCCATACAGTGAGAAAGGAAAGGAAAGACACAATAAGAGTCTCTTCCATAATTTCTCAAGAAACTTTTCAGCCATTTTTTTTTAATTTTTAAGTTTGTTTTACATTCAACATTACGTGTACATTTAGTTTCACTCCCCATTTACTATCCCCAACTCTAACTCAGTCTCCTCCCCCCCCGCCCAGTAACCCTCCCCCTCTTCCCCTCATAATTATGCACTCCTGTGTGTCCTGCATTTCCTCCAGGTGAATGTTGCCCCTCTGGTGCCCCGTGGTCTATTGCTTCAAGGGATGCATTTCCAAAGAGTATGTGGGTGAGTCACCCTGGGTTGAGTAGTCTGCATGTACTTCTTGTTTACTATTGGGCTAATGGCTTGTGGTTCAAACCCACCAGCCACTCCTCGGAAGGAAGATGGGGCAATCTACTTCCGTAGTGATACTGCCTCAGAAACCCAAGGAGGAGTCGCTATGAGTTGGGCCCGACTCCATGGCACATAACAACAACATCATTGGGCTAAGAGCCAGCCTCTGGGAGTGAGCTTTATTCCAGGCCCAGAATGTATCCCAGGGCCATAGTACTGGGGGTCTCACTAGACTCCATCCGATCAGTAATTCTGGTCATTATTGAGTTTTTGGATTTTGTTCCATGTTTTCATCCCATTCTATCCAGGATCTCCAGATTTGATCCTTTCCTGAGTGGTTGGCATTGGTAGCTGGGCACCATCTAGTTCTTCTGATCTCGAGGGCCATCACGTCCTAGGGCTAATTGCTTCCAAATGCCCATGTTTTTTTTTGCACTCTTCTTCACTTCCAATGATAGGAGACCATTAGTTGCATCTTAGATAGCTGCTTGGAAGCTTTTAAGACCTCAGTTGCTACTCACCAATGCAGGATGAGGAACAAGACTTTTATGTATTTTGTTGTGCCAATTGAGTCTGGTGTCCCCAGTACTATGGTCCTGAGTCGGTAGATCCATCAGATCTCTCTCCCACAGTGTCTGGCTGTCTGTGATGGATTACTCTATGTCTGTCTTTTGTTATTTCTGTAAGGATTGTGGTTATTTTGTATCACTGATATCTGTGCAAGATTAGCCTCCACTGAATATATCTTTGGTCTAGAATATAATCCTGTTCACTGACCCCCATCTGATCTTCTCAGATGTTTATGTGTTCATCTGTAGCCTGGTGTTTGGTGTTAATGGTAATGCAGTATTGCGGATATACTGATTGGTATTAGCATCTGTCATCTATATATTATGTGCACAATTTGGTGTCCTCCCTTTTCCTAATGCTATCATAGTGGTCCAGGACTCTTCCTATACCAGCTCTCTCCTTACCCACACCAGCATATGGCCCTCAACTAGCCTGAAATTAATCCCTCCCCTGCCCTCCCCACCCCAATAATCTACAAAGTGAGTTCCCTTTCTCAAGCTAACCCTTCTTTGTCTTTTTATAGTAATGGGCTCATAGAGTAATTGTCCTTCTGCAATTGACTTATTTTACTCAGCATAATGTCCTCCAGGCTCATCCATGTTGTGAGATGATTCACATATCCCTCATTGTTCTTTAATGTACCATAGTATTCCATTGTGTGAATGTACCATAATTTGGTTATCCATTCATCTGTTGATGGGCATTTAGGTTGTTTCCATTTCTTTGCTATAGTGAATTGTGCTGCAACGAACATAGGCATGCATGTGTCTGTTCGTGCACTATCTCTCACCTCTTTAGGATATATGCCTAGTAATGGAATTGCTGGGTCAAACGGTATTTCTATTCTCAGTTTTTTAAGGAAACACCATATTGTTTGCCACAATGGTTGTACCATTTTACAATCAGCAGTACACAAGAGTTCCAATCTCTCCACCACCTCACCAGCATTTCTTATTTTCTGTCCTGTTGAACTTGACTATTATTGCTGGGGTGAGATGATATCTCATCATTGTTTTGATTTGTATCTCTCTAATGACTAAAGATCATGAACAATTCCTCATATATTTGTTGGCCGCCAGCATATTGTCTTTAATGAAATGTCTGTTTTGCCCATTTTTGAATTGGGTTGTTTGTCTTTTTGGTGTTGAAGTGTTGAAATTTTCTATAGATTTTAGAGATGAGTCTTTTGTCAGATATGTCCATAGGCAAATATTTTCTCCCAATCTGTAGGTTCTCTTTTTACCCTTTTGACGAAGTCTTTTGATGCACAAAAGAATTAATTTTTAAAAGGTCCCAGTCATCTTGCTTCTCTTCTACCTCCTGTGCATTCTGAGTTATGATAGTCTATTTATGCCATAAATTAGGGCTCCTCAATTTGCCCCTATTTTATCTTTGATGAATTTTATAGTTTGGGGTTTTACATTTAAGTCTTTGATCCAGCTTGAGTTTGCTTTTGTGTATGGGTGAAGTATGGGTCTTGTTTCATTTTTCTGCAAGTGGATATCCAGTTTTGCCAGCACCATTTGTTAAAGTCAGTCATTCTTCTTATTTTGCTATTATGGCTGCCACTCTGTCACATTCCTGCAAGTTAAAAAGGAAGTGTTCTCTTTCAGCTTTTTGGATATCCAGGCAGAATTTCCCATGTATACGTTAAAGAAATAGTTCCAGCACCATTTACAATAAAGAACACTTTTAGTTGTAGATATTCTGTGGTCTACACTTGCATAACATGGCAGAACTAATTTTCCAAAGTATGATCCTATTTAACCTGGCAGGGCATGAGTTATTTTCATAGCTGTTAACCTTGTTTGCTTCTTCAGTGTGTCTGATTATCACATACAGGATGTCTACTTCCCAGGGCTTTATTCTTTCCTAAAGATTTGTTCCAGTTTATGAAATATTTTATCTGTAAAACTTGTAAAAATTTAGAAAAATTTCTAAGCTTTTTCTCTGCAGCTTCCATTAGTTCAAAAATCTGTGTATGATAGAAATGCAAACATATTTAAAGGTTTTGCTACAATTTTTCCTTCAAGTTCACAGTCAGTTATATGCAAATGTGTATCATGTCCTCCCCCAACTGAGGTGTTTATCTGTTCATATTCAGCCATATGTTCTGCAAACACACCTATTTTTAATCTCCTTTAGGATATTTCTGTACCCCTATCTCTCTATCAGACCTTCTTTTTATGAGTAATCCCTGGAAGAAAGTTTGGTATGCGGAAGATGCAAACTTTGCCAAGCAGAACTAGCTACACGAATGTTCTGCTGGAGTTCTGCACTCATAAATCAGCACAGGCAGGCACTGGTTAAATATATGGATTTTGGTATCAATCTGATACTCTACCACTTACCAAATATATATCATTGGGAAAGTTATTTAATCTATCTAAGCTATAGTTTTCTCAATTGTAAAAGGAAGTTTATAATATATTATTATATATTGCATTAAAAAAACAAAATAAAACCCCCTGCCACTGAGTCAATTCCAACACATAGTAATCCCCAATGGATTTCCAAGGCTGTATATCTTTACTGAAGTAGATTGCCTCATCTTCTTCCCATGGAGCACCTGGGGGTTTGAACCACTGACCTTCTGGTAAGCAGCCAAATGCCTTACCCACTACACCACCAGAGCTCCTGTATGTATTGCATTGTTGTTGTTGTTGTTGTTGTGTGCCTTCGAGTCAGACCTAACTCACAGCGACCCCTTGTTGGGTTTCTGAGGCAGTATCACTATGGAAGTAGATTGCCCCATCTTCCTTCCGAGGAGTGGCTGGTGGACTTGAACCGCCAGCAGTCAAGTGCCTTAGCCACTATGCTACCAGAGCTCCCTATGAATTGCATTATATAATGTAATTATTAAGCTACATAACATAAAAAGTGCTTGGCACAGAGAGATGAGGGGGAGCTATCATCACCATCATCATCATCACTGTCATCACTGTCATGTTCCCTACTTTGCTGCAAGCATGGCCATTCACCAAAGGAGAAGCAATACTTAAGAGAAAAAGGTTTTCCTCATGGTCTTCTGCCTCCTGGCACATTTACAAATGCAAGATTGATTAAATCACATAGCAATTAACAGTAAATTTAAAGAACTGGGAAAATCCAATGAGAATATGTGGAGAGAGAAGATGGAATAGAGTGATGCTTGTATACATGTTTGTTGAGAATGTTATCTAAAGGAATAAATTATAGTTCTGAGGGAAAAAAGTATGTATCATATTGAAATGGTTGATATGTACCATCTATTGAAACAAACATGACAGCAGACTTGAATACAATTGTTCCACTGTTTTATTACCTTTGAGATTTTTGTATCAACAAGCATATTACAACTTTAAAAAAGCTTTTATTTAAATACTTACTTGTTATTAACAGCCCTGTGAGAAAAGCATAATTGCTGTTCCTATTTGACAGATGAGGTAACTAAGGCTCAAACTGTGCTTTCTTATATTATACATTTAGAAAATAATGTGCAACATCTAAATCCAGGTTATCTTACTTCAAAACCCATGTTCTTTTTACTATACCAAAATAAATCTCAAGGCCACACAGCTTGGCCTTCTCTGATCCCAGGCTACATGTGTCACTAGTTACAGTCATAAA
Source organism: Orycteropus afer afer (assembly GCF_000298275.1). Taxonomy (NCBI): domain Eukaryota; kingdom Metazoa; phylum Chordata; class Mammalia; order Tubulidentata; family Orycteropodidae; genus Orycteropus; species Orycteropus afer. The sequence goes on along the minus strand of NW_006921926.1, from coordinate 2,858,279 downwards.
TCATCCTCCTCAATAATAAATGGATAATGTTTGGCCTCAATGTAAAGCAAGCAGGGTCTGCTACAGAGGACAATGTAAGGACATGCATTTGTCTATAAGCCAAAAAGAGGCAAAGGGGCCAAAAGGCATGCCAATTACCTCTAAAGGAAATCCTCTTACTAGAAGCAAAACAGGAAAGAAAAACAGAGCCATGTTTGAATTCATTGTTCCCAGGCATCAAATAAAGTCACTTTAATAACAGCGCTACTGGCAATATTCCTTCCAATATTGCCCTATAATGCCTGAAAATTTCAGAAGCATAAAGAATACCTATTTGTCTAACAAGAGCAATAAAATAAAAGAAAATAAAGTCAGGCAGATTAGAAATAAAACCATGTATTTCTGTGCTGATTGCAGATTATTTGTATGCGCAAATGAATTTCTGATATATGTGGTTAGCGCTTTTAGGAATGCAAAGATATTCATAGGAAAAATGTTAGAAATGCATGCTTAGCTAAATTCAACTTTATGTATGAGAAGTTGTAACTATGGTATAAAATCCACAGAAGAAATGAAAGAGGATTACATCACTGACGATTGCTAATATTAATGGACCAAAAGGGACTAAGTTCCCTGAAGCTAGAAACATGTCAGAAAGGAAAGACATACAATTCAGCTTGGAAAAGCAAAATCCATTAACCATGAAATAGGGACACCAAAAAAATCAAACTTTCCATATACCATATCCTACTGGAAAAAAAAAAATCTATCAGTGAAAATGACCTCTACTAAACAAAATGTTTCCAACTCAAAACAAATATAAAAATAAATGATTTAAAGTCAAGAAATTTTTCAGAAAATTCATACTGTTTATATTATTTTGGCCATATATATCCATCAAAGTTCTAACACACTTCTCTGCGTACACATATCTCAAAAGAATGCATGGTGATTAGAGTATTTAAATTCAACCTTTTTCTTTTCTTTTTTTCAGTTTAAGAAAAATCATATTAGCCAATACAAGTTTATGTCTTATTGTGAAATTGCTGAAACACCTTTTAATTTGGAAACTAAGTCCTACCCTCTCCAATAGGAAGAGTAGGACAAATAAAAAAGATTTTTTTTTCTCTCTTCAACATATTTATACTATTCAAGACTTATAACGGCTCTTAGAATCATTTTTTTTCCAAATATTTCACACCAAAAAGGAAAGAGATGACCTAAATCAATTAGAGAGCTGTCTATATAGCAGGACTCCCAAAAGGCAAAGATCAAGGTCACAGTCAGGGAACAAAGTAATTAACAGCCTCACCAGTGGTCTAGGGTGATGCAGAAGAAGGTGGAGTAACATACACATGCTGAGAATTAAACCAGCAAATAGAGGCTTTCTACTGCCTTCACAGGATTAGGGAAATATATTTCTAGATGATTGACACATATTAACTTAAAAGTTGAGTAACTATTTACAGTACAAATCTTTATTTCCACAAACAATAATAAAGCATATGTGGTGAACAGCCTCTTAGATGGTCCCAGTGATCCCTACCTACTGATATCTATGCCCTTGTATATCTCCTCTTCTTGAGTTTTGGCTGGATCTAGTAATTTGCTTCTAATGGAAGGAATATGGCAAAAGTAATGAATGTCAAATCCTAGACTGGGTTACAAAAAGCTGTGACTCCTGTCTCATTCTCTCCCTCCCTCCCCTTTTCCATCTCCTTCAGTCACTCTCTCACTCTTGCTCACTGGCTCTCTCACTCTTTTAACTTGCTTATTCTTGGAAAGCCAGCGCCCATGCTCTGGGTTGCTCCATGGAGAAGGCCATATGGCAAAACACTGCAGGCAGCCTCTAACCAATGCAGGCAAAGAACTGAAGCCCTCAATCAATCTACAAGGAACTGAAGCTTGCTAACAACCATGGGAGTAGGCATGGAAGTGGATCCTCCCACAATCAAACCTTGAGATGACTGCAGCTACTGGCAACACCTTCAGTGCAGTCTTAGGAGAGACCCTAAGCCAGACCAAACCAAAACCAAACTCATTGCCGTCGAGTCGGATCCAACTCATATTGACCCCTCCTTGGGTTTATGAGGTAGTATCACTATAGAAGTAGATTGCCTAATCTTCTTTCTGAGGAGTGGCTGGTGGATTTGAACTGCCAGCCTTCTGGTTAGCAGTCAAATATCTTAAGACTCTACTCCACCAGAGCTCCTCCTAAGCCAGAGGACCTAGCTAAACCATGTCCACATTGCTGACCCATAGCAACTGTGAGATACTAAAAATTGTTTTGAACTATTAAGTTTTGGATCTACTACCCATCAATCTATTATACTGTGATGGCTTACGTGTTGATGTGATGCTATGTCACCAGTATATCAAATATGAGCTGGATCACCAATAAGGGACCGGTTTAAGTAGCACTTCCACACTATGACAGACTAGGAAGAAAGGCCTGGAGATCTAATTCTGAAAATCAGTCAGTGAAAACCCTAAGAATCACAACAGAATATTGTCCAAAATAGTGCTAGGAGATTAGTCTTCTAGGTGGGAAGGCACTCAAAATACACAGTGGTCCACTCAAGTATAGTTACAATTATGAAGATGACACAGCACCAGACAACATTTCATTCTGCTGTACGTGTGGTCACATGAGTCAGAACCAACTTGACACCAAATAACAACAAATTTGAGGTAGTTTGTTACAGAGTAAGTGGTAACTAATATAATATACAACAAAAATAGCATCCTAGTTAATGGCCTCATCTATGAATGAATATATTACTGATTTGGGAATGGAAGACCCTTTCTCCATTCCAACTGTTATTCAATTTTAGGACCTCAGTCTTGCTCATCTATACTTGTTTCCAAGTCTTCAATCTTTTCTCCTCTAAATCCATCTTCCACACAATTTGCCTGGAGAGATCTATTTAAAATATGAATTTCACTATGTCATTCCACATGTTCATTTATTCATTCATTCAATAAATATTTACTATGTCCTATATGCCAGGCTCTAAATTATGTACTGGACATACAAGTAAACAGGAAATACAGCTGCAGTATATATATTAGCACAAGGAGCTCTGATGGTGCTGCGGTTACAGCAATGGGCTGCTAACCAAAAGGTTGGTGGCTTAAACCTACCAGCCACTCTGCAGGAGAAAGATGAGGCAGTCTATTTCAGTAAAGATTTATAGAAGTTACACTCTGTCTTATAGGGTTGCTATGAGTTGAAATTGACTCAATGGCAGTGGGATTATATACTAGCACACAGGGTACCCACCTTTTTTGCATAGAAAATGGGGCCACCTCTAAGCAGACAAATTGCAAAATGGCACCTACTCCTGGAAGATGAAAAAAGTTGCTTCTGTAGTGATACTGCCTCGGAAACACAAGGAGGGGTCACTATGAGTCAGATCCGAATGGACAGCAGGGAGTTTGGTTTGGTTTTGGTTACCTGGGCAGACAAATCATAAGCTGGTCTATCTGGGCAGAATTACACTTGGCAAGAGTATACCAGCTAGATTTCAGCCTTCATGTGCATGCTATTGGCTGAATGCTTTTGTAAAGGTATAACTTGCACAGCTATTGTTGACATCCCTAAGGAAAGGTCTCTGGCTCTCTGTCCTCATACATCTTTCAAAATGTAAATGTCTTCAGCGGATCCCCACCAATTCTTGTTGGGGATACCCAAGACTCAAATTCCATACCCAAACATCTTAGGCAATCTTTAGCTAGAGCCTACAGTAACTCCCCTCTATGTCCACTGAATGGCTGGCTCATAGGGCAGGGGAGAATGATAAGACCTGCCCAAATACCCAGAAAAAGGCACCCTCAGCATGATATTTCAGGGCTGTCTGGCATTCTCTTTGAAAAATATGTGCAGACTTTCCATGCTACATGATTATTCCTTCTTATTTTAATAGAAAAATAATTGCTTTTGCTATCAGATATCTGAGAAAAATTGATATTGTATAAGTTGGAACTGACTTGATGGCAGTGGGCTTGGTTTGGCTTGTCAAGATGTTTTATGTTTAACCTGTAACTTCACTCACTTGAGGAACATTTGTCATTTTGAGAACTGCAGAAAAAAGACTAGAAGGCACTCTCTCGTTTTGCTCCAGAACTTTCCTTTGATATAGAAGCAACACCTCAAACCTGGGCCCTGTGCTTTGATGGACTCTCTCTGCTTCTTGTATAGCTCTACCTCTCCCAACAGATGAAGAATTCTTGGGACCAAGAGAATCTTCCCGTCTGGAGCCCATATATTCCCTAGATACCCAAGAGCCTAGAATTCCATACCCAAACAACCCAGACAGTAGTTTGTTGAAACCAGCTCTATTGTTTGCAAAAGTCCACTGTTAAATTTTCAGAAATTTTGGAAGTTTAATGTTCAATGTGGCCATTTTTAGAAATTATGTAAACTTACAATTAAACAAATTACATTGAAAGGAAAAGGTAATACAGAGTCAAAAATTTATCACATACTCCTCACTCTACTATTATTTATGTCCTTTAAGTTATTTATGTATTTTTTACCTGTGTGGTGGAAACACTAGACAATGGTCTGTCATTGTGCATCTCTTCTCAACTCTACATTTAGTGGCATCATGTTGTTAGCCTGAAATTGTCCATGGTGACAGTAATTAGACCATAAAAATCAGCAAATGCTACACTGAGTTATTGTTTTCTTAATTGCCCAAATGTAAGAAAATGGAGAAAATATTAATAATGAAGATTAAACTTACAAGTGTATCATGTCTGTAACTGTTACATGTAGCCACAAAAACATTTATGAAATATTTGTCTAGTACTTGAAAATTATTACCCAATTCAGCAAAACCAGTTACTCATGTCACCGAAGAGCAAATGAAGTTCTTCTTCATGTTTTACTTTCACCTTACTCGTTAACATAAATGAAAATGTCAACACCATTCATGGAGGAACTCTACTCTGAGAGCTTGTTTTTGAGCATTTACCAGGACACCACTAAGCCCAGAGCTCAGTTCCAGGACTAGCATGGGCCTCTCTGGTTCTTCCTTGCAAAGGGTCCTTCCTTCCTCCTTCCATGCTCCCTATGTGTGTAACCCTAGGGTAGAGGTGTAACCAGAGGTATTCACACATAAGCAACATGTCTCTTATGAGCCTTGACCAAACCAGGAGGGGGAAGACCAGAGAACTGGAAGCAGGCCAGGGCTCAAGAATAGAGACTGGGGGTAGCCCCTACTTGTACTCTGATCCAGTTCTGCATATAATAGGGGCAGTCCAGAGATCATATCATTCTTTCTAATCATCTTCCTCTTTGAACACCTAGAACACTAGACCACTTGCAATTCTCCATACGCACCACACCACACTGATTCTCATCTCCAAGTCCCTGTTCATGTTGCATGAACATTTATTTTCATTTCCATTCTTTTCCTTTTATTTCCATCCTGTTACTACCTGGCACACAGCAGTACACCAAAATTTAATTTGAATGAATTTTATGAGCTCCAACTGCTGATCTACTACCTATTACCCGTATGACATTAGACAAAGCTAAACTCTTTAGGCTTCACTTTCCTCTGTAGTAAAAGGATAAATAGATCTTTCCTGTTGCAAGGATTAAGTAAAGTATCATGTGATAATTATAGTAGCTACCAGTTACTAAGCGCTAACTTGCTTGGCATTGTGTTTGGTGCTTCATGTAGATTTTTTTTTTTTTTAATCTACTCACACATTAATAGGTATATTATTATGCCCACTTTATGAACATAGAAACTGAGACTTAATGAAGAGAATATGGTTAGTGTAAATGATTGAGATGCAGAATTGAAAGAGACAAACTTTTTTTTTAATTTTCATAAACTTTTACTTTCATATTAACACTAAAATAACAGTTCTTTAAAATCTACTCCAACAAAAACAGTATCTTTCAGTTAATGCATAACTTGCAATATATATGAAAAATGATTATTAAAATAATAATAAAGAAATAGTCCATATTTCATCTGGCTGTATATTAGTTAAATCTTGTATTACTGAGTTTAAGTTCACAGTGACAGAAAAATCACACTGATTAAGGGAGAGTTGCATAGCTGACTATTGTAAGTGTGGTCAATAAGTTCTGCACAATAAAAAGTTGAACTGGCAAAAGTCGTGTGATATGTGATAGATATATTTACAACAATGACAAAAAAAAGAGTAGTTCTTGAAGCTGCTTATGTACAACCAAACACCTCATGGGGATTTGATTCCTTGGTTTGGAGGTGTAGGGTCATGGTTTCACGGGACATCACAGTTAACTGGCCTAATAACGTGTTTGGTGCTGCTGTTCTACCTTCTACCTCTTTGTTGCTCAGTACCTGGGGTCTTAAAATCTTGCAAGCAGCATTCCAAGGCACAGCAATAGGTCTCTATTTGCTGGAAGCAACAGAGGAAGAAGAATTGGGAACAGGAGGAAGATACGGAGTATTGGGCTGATTGCCTCCAGGAACAACTGGGTCCTTTGCTATGAAACCAGAAAAGTTGGATGGTGCTTGGCTACCATCACTGAGCATGTTGATCAAAGATTCTATAGAAGAATCCTGATCGAAAGAGGGAAAATGCAGAACAGCAAATGGACTGCTGACTTTCTATCAAGGACTCCTGACTTTCTGAAGCCATAGAAGCTGGATAAACCCTCAAAACTATTACCCTGAGATAATCTTTAAACTTTAAACCAAAAATACCTCTGGCATCTTCTTTAAAACCAAATAATAGTTTAGCTTAACTAGTAAAAACTGCTATTAAAAAAAAAAAAAAGTCTGCCTTGAGCATTATGCTCTTTCAAGAACTATCTACATGGGATCAAATTGACAACAGTAACTTGGAAGATTAGATAGGAACCTTAGGGGACAATTATGGAGAAGGAACAACTCACAAAAAGAGGGTGAAACTGGTTGCACAACTCACAGAATGTAATTAATGTCACTGAATTGTGCATGTAGAAACTGTTAATTGATGTATTTTTTCACTCTGTATATTCTCAACAACAGCAATAAAAATAAAAATTTTAAAAGACAACATTATTATTGAGTTCAATGAAAATTGTAAGTAATAAGATCAATATAGACGGAGATTAAATATGATCTTATTGTAAAGCTACTTTAGACAGACAAGAATGACTGTCACAAGGGAAATTTTCAGTGTAAGTGATACAATAAAAAATGAGGTAATTCAAGATGTAAAGCAGTAGGAGTCTGTTCTGCTTAGAGAAGGGCTTGCTCCTTTAGGAATAAAGAGGTAAAAGAGATTTTAGAAAGTTTAGCCCTTCCTTTAGATTCTTTAAGGAGCTGTGGTGGTGCTGGGGTTAAGGCACTGGGCTGCTAACCAAAAGTCTGGCGATTCAAACCCAGTAACTGCTCTGCAGAAGAAAGATGAGGCAGTCTGCTTCCATAAAGCCTTGAAAATGCTATGAGTCAAAATCAACTCAATGGCCAGGGTGGGGAGTAGTTTAGATTCTTTAAGTTTCTCTGTTTCATTTTCCTAGTCATGCTTTTATTTTGACTTCAAAAATATCTACAAGAAAGCACATCCATTGTGAAGAGTATTTATCATCATTATGAACTAATCAAAACAACTAACACTGAAATCATAAACTCGTGGCACAATAGGAGGAAGTAAATTTAAAAGTACATAAAATTAAGTTTAAAGTAACACAAAAAAGTTTAACAATTACACCTGGCGCAACACAGAAGAGTCCTTGGGTGATGAAATGGTTAACATGCTCAGCTGCCAACCAATGGATTGGAAGTTCGAGTCCACCTAAGAGCACCTGGCAATCCACCTAGAAAAATCTCTATTGAAAATTCCATGGAGCATATTTTCTCTCAGACAGACATAGGGTCACCATGAGACAGGATCAACTGGATGGCAATTGGTTTGCAGGTAAGACAAGAATATGTGAACTACTCTGGAACACAGAACCACGCAAACCTTAATTAGATTTAACTTTGTAACTCACTACTTATATTGAGAAGTGATGTTCTCTGGTTTCATCTTTAGGCTATTCAGCACCAACATATGGTGTTCTTTTTTGTCTGGGAGTTAAGAGCATAGACTATGGAACCTGATTATATGGATTAAAATCCTGGTTCTGATACTCACTAGTTGTGTAACCTCAAACAAGTTATATAACTTCTTTGTTCCTCAGTTTCATCATGATGGAATTAGTAATAGGACCTACCTCATAAGAGCAGAATCAAAACTGGGCAATCTACCTCCATGAAGATTTACTGCCTCGGAAACTAGGAGCAGGAATCAACTTGATGGCAATAGGAACCTCAGCCTGGCACATAAATGATAGATGGCAGCTGTGATCATTAGCATTAGCGTTGAAATTAAATAAGACCTCAAAGCACAGTTACTACGATTCCAAGTAATTAAATATAAGTTGCAAGATATAAAAGAAAAAAATTCCAGGAAAGAATTGTTTCTGTTTAACTATATTCTATGCCACCATACTAAAGAAAAAAATTCAGTGAATATGTTCTAAGTCATATATGTACACCTTCATCTTTATCTGATGTTGCAAAAGACAATAGAACTAACTCTTCCTCAGAGTTATTAAATAAATATCACATAATATATAATATAAAACTATGCTTCAATGTATCCACTTTATTCATTAATTGCTTACCCTACTGTTGTTGTTATTTGCCGTCAAGTCACACCCAACTCATAGCAACCTCTCCTTGGGTTTCCAAGGCAGTATCACTATAGAAATAGATATCCCAACCTTCCTTCTGAGGAGTCTGGTGGGTTTGAACCACCAGCCTTCTGGTTAGCAGATCAATTCTTCCAATTTTGCATCTCAATCACCTATACTAACCATCTTCTCTTCATTATTGCCTTCTTTAGGAAATAGGCAAAGTATGTTCAAAAATAATACTTTGGCAGAAATAAGTCCCAAATTTTAGAAAACACAGGAAGCTTCTCTCTTCCTGAAAAAGTATTCTGTTTTCCAAGTCACTGAAAATTAGTTTAGAGAACACATCTAAAAAGAAATGAATAGTGAGAACTAAAGGAACTCTTTAGCTCTGGTAGATCTAACTTTCAGTTACACCACTCTTCTCAAGGATTTGCCAGACTAACAAAAAGGATATGTCCATGACTATTTTTAAAAAAATAGATTTTATGTAATGACATCAACAAATGAACAGAATCAAAATACAACAATAAGGCACTAACAATTTAGGAAAAGAATCATCAAATTTGGGTAATTTTTTCTCTACATGAGCTCAATTTTATTTCAAATTGCTACATAGAGAAATTTGAATGTTTTTAAGGTATTTTCTTTTTACTCATATTTGTGTCCTGAACACTGATTTTGAAATGTGAGTGTTTCAATCCTGCCTAGCATTTATTATTTCCTACTGATTTGTAGCTTGCCACTTCTATAGACTACCTCTTCCAAGATGTTTTCAACATTTTTTTTTTCCTTCTCATTCTACACCAATTACCTACCAGCCAAGGATTTTAAAGAAATACTGCATTTCATTTGTTTTTAGAAGTGTCTTTTAAAACATTAAGTTAATCTTTTATTAATGGATATTATTTGTCAGTAGATACACAGTTTTTAAATCCCATTGGTTCTACCTTCCAAATATCTTTCACACAGTGCCTCTTGTCTCCATCCTTATTGCTAACACTAAATTCTGCCACTCACCACTTCCCATCTAGATTAATGGGCTAATTTTAGAACTCTCCAATGCTTCAGCCTTAACTCCTTCCAACTCATCTACTTCTCAAGTTTTTAAAAGATTTCTCCAAAACAAAAAATCAGGTAACATTATTTTCCTGTTTAAAACTTACCAATGCATTTTTTTAATCTACAGAATAATTCTTTCATATGGATAATACAGTTGTTTTAGTTTGTTTGTTTCTTGGCAAGTAATAGAAACAACTTCCAATTTAAGAAAGATAGAGTCACTCACAAAAATCAAAGGAAAACCTGATGAAACAGGCAGAAAAAAGATTGTTATAGGTTGCAGGTTGCCATGGATGGTCTTTTTAGAACACCAATCACGCCAGTCTTTAGCCACTCAGCTCATATTCAAATCCCATGGACATAACATAGACTCACCAGCATTTAAGTCACCTGCCTAACTAACAAGACTGTGGTGTCTAACAAGACTGTGCCTGTGGGAGGTATAATTTCTATGACAGAGATTGCCCCTTATTCCCACTATTATTTCTCTTTCCTTCATGTGTTTTGCCTCACACATGATCTTGTACATAAAGACTACATTTTCACTTTCCCTCATAGTAGTTATGACCATGTCCCTATATTCTGGCCAATGAAGGACAAGTGGAAGTTGTATGTAACTTCTAGGAAATACCCTTAGTGGTAGGGGACATGGCTTTTCTCCTCTTTCTCCGATCTGCTGGCTGAAATACAGAAGGGAAAGGTGTGGGTCCAGCAGCCATCTTGCACATAAAGTAGATTTGGGAATGGGAACCGTCTATGGTAACACAGAATTAAGTGACACTGGGTCCCAGAAAACATATCAGCACCTCTGTACTTTTCTTTTATGTGAGAGATAAACAAATATGTTTCTAATCCACTGTTTATTTGTTGGGTTCACATTTCTTACAGCTAAATCTAATTTGAATTACAAGATTTCCTCATAGCAAAATCAAAGTCTTAGTACTGGAAGAAACAGTATGAATACTCTGCAGAGGAAAAAAAAAAAAAAAAAAAGAGATGTCCTCTCCACACAGTCACTCATGACTTT
>NW_006921926.1:2845556-2846761 GCF_000298275.1 Orycteropus afer afer | reverse complement strand
ATCCCCTTCCAAGTGGATGACAGTGGTAGCTGGGCACCATCTAGTTCTTCTGGTCTCATAGCTGTATAGGCTTCAGATCGGATGGTGTATCAGTCACTAGGACTAATTGTTTCCATGAATGTTGGTTTTCTTCATTCTTCTTTGCTCTGGACGAGGAAAGACCCATCGTTGCATCTAGATGGCAGCTTGCTAGCTTTTCAGATCCCAGTCACTACTCGCCAAAATAGGAGGTGGAACAATGTTTTGTATAGTATGTTATGCCAATTGAGCATGATGTCCCCTGCGACTATGGTCCCAAGCCTGCAGGTTCAACTACCCTCTGGGAAGCTGGCTGTGACCAAGCACTGGCCACAACCTTGCCTCTTGTAACCTCTACTATACACCTGGAAATTCTGATCATTTAGATAAACTTATGGGACCATTGACAATCCTATATATGTTCTTAGATACACTTCCCATTTCATAGACATACCTAATCGTTCAGCCTGTCCATGCATGTATCCACCCATATAACCATGTTAGCCTTCACTGACAATGCAGTACTGTATGTACAAAAGGGTTCATATTTGTTGTCTGTACCTCCCATGGACCTCTCTATGTCTTTCTCATCCTCAATGCTGTCATATTGGTCACTCACATTTGGTACATTGCCCTTCCCTTCACCCAAATCAATACTTATCTCTATCTAACAGCGTTCCCTCCCCTCCCCTACCACCCCTGGTAACCAACAAAGAAAATTTCCTTCTATAGATAAATCTTCCCTTAACTTTTACAGTAACAGACTAATACAATATTTGTCGTTTTGTGATTGACTTATTTCACTCAGCATAATGTCCTCCAAGTTCATCCACGTTATGCAGTGTTTTGCAGATTCTACACTATTCTTTAGCATTGCATAGTATTCCATTGTGTGTATGTACCATAATTTGGATATCCATTCCTCAGTTGATAGACACCTAGGGTGTTTCCATCTTCTGGCTATTGTAAATACTGCTGTGATGAACATGGGTGTGCATATATCTGGTCTTGTCATGTCTCTCACTTCTTTAGGGTATATATCTAGTAATGGAATGGCTGGGTCAAATGGTATTTCTAATTCCAAATTTTGAAGGAATTGCCATACTGCTTTCCACAATGGTTGTACCATTTTACAGTCCCACCAGCAGTGTATGAGATTCCGAATCTCTCCACAATGTTGCCAGCAT
>NW_006921926.1:2827502-2841096 GCF_000298275.1 Orycteropus afer afer | reverse complement strand
AGCTCTGTATGTCTCCTTTTTTGGTATTTTCACACAAATTCTTCTGCTAGTTGGGGTTTAGTCCACTTCTATATTCTTCCCTTCAAGGCTCAGGGGTCCAAGATTATCTTCTGTGTCTGTGTTAGTTGGTTTCCCTTTTCATTTTTGAAGAGGGTCTGTGCAGTCTTCCTGCCTAGTCCGCCATCTTGCCAGAACCTTAATTTCTTTTAATTGTGGTAAGTATATACACAACAAATTATTTTTATTTTCAACATTTTTCATATGACATCACTCCATTAGTCATGTTTATCAGGTTGTTGAACTATTATAATTATCCATTTGCAAATTTCCCTATAACACTTAAGAGAAGCTCAGTGTTCTGAGTTTCTGCTCTCACCACTAGTTTTCTTGTCTAGCTGTTACATTCAAGGGTGAACTTCTGATAGGCACCATCTTAGAATGGTTTCTCTGAAAACCAACTCTGAGAGGGAAAGTTTATGAAGAAATTCCTTTGGGATGTACTCTCAGAAAAGACACATCTGTAAGGAAGTGGGGAAGGCAGGATTGGGCAGAGAGAGAAGCTTGCCTGCAAGGCAGTTACAATAAAGACCTCAGCTGATCCTATGGGGCACTCTAGAGCTGGGATGGCCTGACAAAATTGTCCCAATTGTGATAAGGGGGACAGGGTTTGTTATCTTTACATCAGGCAGTCATTTATTTTGCCCTTTTCTCCCTAAGAAGGAGATAAGTCTTGGGTAAGGAAGATCCCCAGGCCAAGGGCAATTCCCAGTGGGGGACTCACTATGGTCTTTTAGCAGCAGGTATCCTTGGCAACCAGGGGATGAGTGAGTACCACAGTACACATTATAAGCGGGACTATGCCCCTATGTCTTGTTCATTTTTCAATATACAAATGACCGAGATAATAAAACTATTTTATTGTTTGGGATGGATGGGTTGATAGACAAACCAATGAACAAGGATGTCTATTTTTCAGTTAGAAGGGATAGTATCAATGAATGAGAAACAGAAGATGTTCATAAAAGAGAACATAACTAGCACAGTCCTGCTAGATCCAGGAAGACTGTCAGAGTTGAAATATCATATGAGCCTCAGACTGACATTCCTTAGAAATTAAACCCCAAAGAGTTAAATGACATTATCAAGGTGCACATTCAGTATGGAATGGCCTAGACAGTAGGACTGTGAGTCAAAGCATATGTAGAGCAAATGTAGGGAAAGTTAGTCGTGATAATATAGAACAATACTTCATTTGTTGAGATAACACTAAAAGAAGATATGGTTGATTCTAAGCAAAAAATAAAATGATGAAGTAGAAAATGCAAAATAAGAAATTTTAAGGCTAACACAAAGCTTAAATTGGCAATAAAAGGCTTTAACAGAAAAGCTCAGTATCAATCTAATAAATATTACAATATTTTCATTAAAAGCACTGGTAAAATAATTAGCATAAATTAAATAAAGGTGCTTAAGAGTTTCAGAGGGGTGACAGTTTGTAAAACATTACAGGAGTGTTCTAAGAAATTAAGAGATAGAAAGAAGGTGAGTTAAGTAGTGGATTGTCCAATCATGCTAGAAGTAAGTTAAATTGGTAATACCCAATATGCAAAAAGAGGGAACTTTTTTCTAGATTATTCCTTTCAAAAATATTACTGTACTAAAAACACATGTCACCAATCATTTTTAAAAGACAATAATGTCCTAAGGCCTTTTCCTCTTTAAAGAGCTCTAAATATGTTTGTTGACTATTTGTTATATCTTAGAATAGTCTCCTTTCATTTGCATTTCTTTCTAAAAACAAGTTGTGGATTCTGGGGATTTATTTAGAAATCTTTCCCACAGAACATGAATTACAGTAACAAAAGCAGCATTGGCATCATCATCAGCTACTTATTTGCAACACATGGTTGTTTGCAAAGGGCTTTATCAAGGAGCCCTGGTTGCACAGTGGTTAAGCACTAGGTTAAAAACCAAAACAAACCCACTAGCAATGAGTTTATTGCAACTGATAGCAATTTTATAGCCTACTAACCCAAAAGCCAGTAGTTCAAAGCCAGCAGCCAAGAGAAAGATGTGGCAGTCTACTTCCATGAAGATTACAGCCTTAGAAACCTTATGGGGCAGTTTTACTCTGTTCTATAGGGTTAGTCTGAGTCATAAACAACCAGATGGCAATGAGTTTGATTTTTTTTTTTTTTTTTTTTTTAGTGTTTACATATATCAATTTCCCAATTCTGCTGATAACCCTGTTGTGGTGGTTCAGTTGTGTGTCAACCTGTGTCTGGCTGAATGGCTGGGCAGCTGGATGTGGTATTCCCCATGATGAGACTGGTAATCAACTCTATGGTGGAATCTACTGTGAGCAGCTGAGTAGCTGCCTTAGGGATGTGGTCTGCTTCCTGTATATAAGGAGAAGCCTTGGGGAATGGTCTCTAGCTTATGGCACGCTTGGACCCTGCACGTAGCCATGTCATTGTTCAGCAGCCTGCCACACTCTGCGGACCTTGGGACTTAAAATGGACTTAAATTAATGGCCTGCCACGTGGTTTGGTAACATCGGGACTGTGCCTTTTTACTTGTCAACCTTGGGTTTCAGCCTCAGCAGCCAGCAGCTATCTTAGTGAAGAAAAGCCTCTGGCTTCAGTGGGCCAGGAACTGGGGGCAGAGCTGAAGCCCAAGGATAAGGGACTTTCACCCAGCTCCTAGAGCCCGGCACTTTGAACTGGGACTTAAAGCCTCCAAGCTGTAAAAGAATAAACTCCTGTTTGTTAAGGCCATCCCATTTGTGGTATATTTCCTGTCAGAGCGGCACTAGGTAACCAGAACACCTGTGAAACAAAAGAAACGTATCTTCAGTATAAACAAGTGACTTGGGCAAGGTCCTATAACTACTGTGTAGGGGATCCAAAGTTAGAACTAATTCTCTCTCTAATTCCTAGTCCAATACTTCACACCACACATGGATACTCAAGCATGTTTTTGTTTTGTTTCTCTGCTAGCAATAATTTCATGTTCTGAAAGTCAACTTAGGTAATAAACATCTATTACTTCATCTTCCTTGAATTATTTAAAATTTACAAGGTAAGTGCTACAAATATAAAATACCAACTGAAGAGGTCACAATCTATTTATATCATCAACTCTCACCTTTGGCATAACAACTGCCAAGCAAAAAAGCAATCATCACTGCCATCCTTACTCAGAAAAATAACAAAATTTTTGCCTGAGAAAGGATGGTGAAATAAAGCCTTAAATTGGCAATAAAAGCCTTCAGCAGAAAAGCTTGGCATCAATCTAATAAATAAATATAGCCAAAAAGAGAAAAAAAAAAAACATTTCTTGCCAACATTCTGTGTGCAAACATAAGTAGGCACAGTGTCACTTGTTCAAAAGTCATATGAAACATATTTTGGAGTTCTAATTAGTAGAAAATCCTGCAGATCTGAAATTTCTACAAGTTACTCTTTTTCCTGCATCTGTTTGAGGATTTACTTGATTCTGTTGATGTTTTCACAGATCTCAAATTCCTATCTAAAAGGACTGTTAGTGTCGTGGTTAACCATAGTCAAGTCCATGCAGTAGTGTAACAGTGTGTTTATCCACTCTACTACATTTAATAGGAGCTCTGGTAGCACACTGCCTAAGGCATTAGACTGCTAACCAGAAGGCTGGCGGTTCAAACCCACCAGCCCACTCCTCAATAGGAAGGTTGGGCAATCTACTTCTGTAGTGATACTGCCTCAGAAACCCAAGGAAGAGCCTCTGTGAGTCAGATTCTGGGCTGGCAATAAAAAAATAAAAATAAAAAAAGTGAGAAGAGTACAACTTTCAGATACGCATATTAGGAACAGCATGCAAAACAACCAAGTAGGCAGCAGTTAATCTAATCCAGCCAAAGGCCATGAGGAGAAGCTCTTCTGACTCTAGCACTTTAGGAATAATGCAGATAAATCATAGAGCAGGCAAAGGAAAATAGAATGCATTTCAGTCTTGCGCTGAGGAAAAGACATATGAGCCATGCTCGGGGAAACTAAATTTATACAGTCTAGAGAATGAGCTTCAAGGAGGGAACCTGATCACAATCTATAAATACCACCAAGGTAACACCATAAATAATTAAGGAAAGGAACCATTCGTCGTCTCTGAAAGAGGTCTAAAAATGAAGTTTTAGATTTACTTTTCTCCTCCTTTCTTCTTGGTATCAAAACATGTTTGTGTTGAGCAGTGTTTCCTCCTGCCCAGGATATAGTGGGACAGTGTGCCAGACATGTGGCTGTAGCTATTTTTCCCTGTATGAAGAGAATGACTATCCTCTTTCCCTCCGGACATGCAGCTCAGATAAGTGCAGAAACAGGAGGATAAGACCCCTGTCAGCCAACACTTCAGAGACATGCCTCTGCCACTCCAGGAAGCCAGAGTATCCATACCCTTCTAAACTCAACCAGAGGAAAATGCTTTGGTGGCTTCTCAGAAAGCTAAACATAGAATGACCAGATAAGGTAGCAATTCCATACACAGGTATATGTCCGAAAGAACAAAAAGTGGGACACAATCAGATATCTGTATACCCACATGTCCATCAATAGATGAATGGATAAGCAAAACAGCCAACATTTTGGTTAGTTTGTGCTGGCCAGTGACCTACCAATATATACATACAATGGAATATTACTTAGCTATAAAAGAGAACTGAAGTTCTGATAGATGTTACAAAATAGATGAATCTTGAACATTGTTGTTGTTGTTGTTGTTATGTGCCGTCGAGTCGGCCCCGACTCATAGCGACCCCTCCTTGGGTTTCCGAGGCAGTATCACTACGGAAGTAGGATTGCCCAACCTTCCTTCCGAGGAACATTATGATAAGTGAAATAACTCAGACACAAAAGTACAAATATTGTATGATCCCACTTATATGAAATATCTTCAATAAGCTAATGCATAGAGATAAGTAGTTACAAAGGGCTAGGAGGAAGGAAAAGTGACTGTGTACTGTGCACTGAGTTTCTGTTTGAGTGTTTCACTATTATGAAATAGTGGTGCAAATACCCACAAACATACAAAAAAAAAAAAAAGGAAAAAGACAAAGAGCAGGGCTCCAGGTACAAAAAAAAAATGCATCTATTTGCTCAAATGAGTGGTGCTTACCACGTGCTATCATAGTACATTTGAACCTGTGAATACAAATCACCTAGGGATTTCTTTAAAATGCAGGTTCTTATTGAGTAGGTCTGGGGTGAATGGAATGTAAAAGTTGGAAATAAAGAAGAGGATCAGTAGTTATAAAATATGGCCTTGGTGATAGAAACAAAACTGGAGATTATATTACAAAATTTTGCAAGACCAATGACCTATTCATGGGAAATACATTTTTTTTCAACAACATAAATGGCAACTATACATGCGGACCTTCCAGATGGAACACACAGAAATCAAATCAACTACATCTGTGGAAAGAGATAATATAGAAGCTTAATATCATCAGTCAGAAAAAGGCCAGAGGCTGACTGCACAACAGATCATCAATTTCTCATATGCAAGTTCAAGTTGAAACTGAAGAAAATTAAAACAAGTCTATGAGGGCTAAAGTATGACCCTGAGTATATCCCACCTGAATTTAGAGACAATCTCAAGAATAGATTTGATGCACTGAACACTACTGACCAAAGACCACAGGACCCAGATCATATCAAGGACATCATACATAAAAAAAGGTCATTAAGCAGATATGATGAAAGGAGAGATTGAAAGGGATGTCCGAAGAGACTCTGAAAGGTGCTGCAGAACATATAGTAACTAAAGTAAATGGAAGAAACAAAGAAGCAAAACAGCTGAACAGATTTCAAAAAGTGGCTCAAGAGGACAAAGTATTCTAATAAAATGTGCAAAGACCTGCAGTTAGAAAATAAAAAGGGAAGAACACGCCCAGCCTTTCTCAAGCTGAGAGAATGGAAGCCTTAGCTTGCACTGCTGAAAGATCTGGAAATATCAAGGGAAAATGGAAGGAGTACGCAGAGTCACTGTACAAAAAGAACTGTTCGACGGTTACACATTTCAGGAGGTAGCACATGATCAAGAACTAATGGCATGAAAGGAAGAAGTCCAAGCTTCACTGAAGGCATTGTCAAAAAATGAGGCTCCAAGAATTGATAGAATATCAATTGAGATGTTTCAACAAATGGATACAACACTGAAAGCACTCACTCATCTGGACCAAGAAATTTGGAAGAGAACTATCTGATCAACCAACCAGAAGAGAACCATACTGGCGCCCTTTTCAAAGAAAGGTGATCCAACAGAATGAGGAAATTATCGAACCATATCATTAATATCACACACAAGTAAAATTTTAATGAAGATCATTCAAAAACAGTTGCAGCAATCCATGAGGAATTACCAAAAATTCAAGCCAGATTCAGAAGAGAACATTGAACAAGAGACTTCATTGCTATATCAGATGGATCTTAACTAAAAGCAAAGATTGTAAGAGAGATGTTTACTTGTGTTTTATTGACTATGCAAAGTCATTCCACTGCATGGGTCATAACAAATTATGGAGAACATCATGAAAAATGGAAATTCCAGAACACTTAATTATGCTCATTTGGAACTTGTACACAGGCCAAGAGGAAATCATTGAAATAGAATAATGGGATACTGCATGGTTTAAAATCAAGAAAGGTGTGCATCAAGGTTATATCCTTTCACCATATTTATTCAATCTGCATGTTGAGCAAATAATACAAGAAGCTGGACTACATGAAGAAGAACACAGAATCAGAGTTGGAGGAAGATTCATCAACAACCTGTGAAAGGCAAGTGATACAATTTTGCCTGCTGAAAGGAAAAAGGACTTGAAACACTTACTGATGAAGATCAAAGCCTTCAGTTTGGATTATACCTCAACATAAAGAAAACAAAAATCTCACAAATGGACTAATAAACATCATAATAAATGGAGAAATAACTGAAATTGCCAAGGATTTCATTTTACATGAATTCACAATCAACACCCACAAAAGGAGAAGTCAAGTAATCAAAGTGCATATCACATTGGGCAAATCTGCTGCAAAATATCTCTTTAAAGTGTTAAAAGCAAAGATGTCACTTTGAGGACTAAGGTGTGCCTTACCTAAGCCATGGTATTTTCAAACACCTTATATGCATGCAAAGGTAGACAATGAATAAGGAAGATGGAAGAAGAATTGATGCATGTCAATTATAGTTTTGGTGAAGAATACTGAATATACCATGAGCTGCCAAAGGAATGTACAAATCTGTCTCGGAAGAAATACAGCCAGAATGCTCCTTAAAGGTGAGGACGACAAAACTTTGCCTCATGTACTTTGGACATGCTATCAGGAGATACCAGTTCTTGAAGAAGAATATCATGCTTGGTAAAGTAGAAGGCCAGAGAAGAAGAGAAGACCATCAATGAGATCGATTGATACAGTGGCTGCAACAATGGGCTCAAACACAGCAATGATTGAGAGCACGGCACCAGATGGAGTTTTGTTTCAGCCTATTGTGCACAGGGTCACTGTGAGTCAAAATCAACTCAGCAGCACCTGAGAGCAGCAACAGGTCTGGAGTAAAATCTGATATCCTGCATTTCTAACATGTTCCTAAGTGATCCTGATGCTACTGGTCTATGGGCTACATTCAAGTAGCAAGGAGCCAGGGTATCAGAGTCTCACAGGTAAGACAGAGAGAGAGAGAGAACTAAAATACAACATGGTAGCAAATCATAGAAGGAGCCCTGGTGGCAGAAATGGTTAAGTTCTTGGCCACTAACTGGAAGGGTAACAGTTCAGGCCTACTCAGCCTCTCTACAGGAGAAAGATCGATCTGATGATCTGTTTCTATAAAGATTACAGATAAGAAAACCCTATCAGCCAATTACACTCTGTCATATGGGGTTACTTTGAGTTGAAATCAACTCAACAGCATAGAACAACAACACATTCCAGGTAGCTAACCCAACCTGAAAGGTACAGAGAAAGCAAAAATCCCAGAGAAGACAACTCTTAAGCCATTCTGAAAAGATAGAATACCAGGAAATAGCACCCATGAAATTCTCATGATACTTTCATTCATAGATAATTAATATGAATAATTTTAGGACTGGGAAAGATTCAGTTAACTGATAATTGATTTGGTTGGTCTATGATTTTCTAGTGATTTTAAAAAGACAATGTAGAATGAACAGCACAAGCTTTTAAGTCAGGTAACCTCTCTGAACCTGTATTTCCCAGGGGTAAAATGGGTATATAAAACCTGTCGCTGGGGTTATAAAAGGGATAACAAATGTGAGCTCTTAATATTTGTTAAGCTCTTTCCCCTTTTACTGGAATCTAAAATAAATAGCATCTGCAGATTCACCATAAATTCTGTTCCCACCTCATCCTATATATCTACCTCCATTTCTGATTAAATGTGCTTACGTGTAAGGAAAATTAAATTGAATCTACAAATTTCACTTCTGGGAAAAAAAATGTGATAGATATATTATCCCACTTGCTCACTAAGCATTTTTAAAATAATTTCTCATAAACTTATTTCTTAACAGAAATAGAGATGTGGCAATCACATACACTGAAATTTTCAAGAAGCTCTGATTTCAAATATTCTGCCCACTCATCAAACAATTCTTTCCAATTTTCAGTTTCAAAATATGGTCACTAGCAATATAAAACAGAACATACTGAATTACTGCCACAGGTCTTCAGAACTGTATTACTAAATTTGTATTTCAGTATTGCAATCTGATAGATGTTTATCTTAAAGTTCCAACATATGGGGCTCCCTTGGCAAACTTACAAGATTAGGATGTTGTCCTTGTATTTAGGTTGCTTATAATCTCTTGGGTGGCTTTGTGAGTGCAGGAAGGTGGTGGGTCAAATGTGGGAGAAAGTTGGCATGATAAAGCCACACACAAGTGTGGTTTCCAGTAATATATCAGACAGTGTTTCACTGCTATTCATAACATTTCAGTGACCAGTTTTTTCAGACGTGGATGGTCCCATCCTCCTTCACAGTCTGTCTTTCTGCTGAAACTTTCTACCATGCTTGACTTTGCTGGTATTTAAAATATCAGTGGCATAGCCTCCAGCCTCACAGTATCATGCAAGCCACAACAGGATGAGAAACTGACAGATAAATGGTGGTATGCAAAGAGATTTGACTCTGTGGATCATAACAAATTATGGATAACACTGTAAAGAACAGGAATTCCAAGACACTTAATTGTGCTCATGAAGAACCTATACATAGAAAAAGAAGCTGTCCTTTGAACAGGACAAGGAGATACTGCATGGTTTAAAATCTAGAATGGTGTGCATCAGGATTGCATCATTTTACCATACTTATTCAATCTGTATGTTGAGCAAATAATCTGAGAAGCTGGGCCACATGAAGAAGAACACAGCATTAGATAAGAATGTCCATATAAAGAGAACTAACAGAGGGAAAAGTTATGATAACTTCTTAGCCACAGTCAACCACCCTGATGCAGCAAATTGTTGAATTTGTGGGCTTGGAACCATGGTCACAGGGGACATCAAGCTCAACTGGCAGGACATACTACACAAAAACATTGTTCTAGGACATTATGCTGAGTGAAATAAATCAACTGCAGAAGGACAAGTTTTGTATGAGCCCATTCTGTAAAAAGACAGAGAAGGGTTTGCTTGGGAAAGGGAACTCATCTAGTAGGTTACCAGGATGGGGAGGGAAAGGGAAGGATTAATTTAGGGCTAGTTGGGGCTTACACGCTGACATGGATAGGGGGAGGGATATACGGGAAGGATATATGACCACCATGATAACATTGGGAAAAGAGAGGACACTGAACTGTGCACATAAGAGACAGATGACAGATGTTAAAACCAACCAATGTGTCCCCAATACCACATTGCCATTAACACCAAACACTAGGCTATACAGATAAACACATAAACACCTGAGATGATCAGACAGGGATCAGTGAATAGAGGTATACGCCAGACCAACAATAGACTCAGCTGAGGCTAATCTTGCGCAGACACCAGTGATATAAAATACTGCAGTCCTTACAGAAACAATAGAAGCCAGACACAGAGTAATCCCTCACAGACATCCCAACACTATGGGAGAGAGATCCAATAGAGCTACTACCTCAGGACCATAGTACTGGGGTACACCAGACTCAATTGGCACAACAAAATACATAAAAGTGTTGCTCCACATCCTACATTGGTGAGTAGCGACTGGGGTCTTAAAAGCTTTCAAGCAGCCATCTAGGATACAGCTAATGATCTCCTAGCGTCGGAAGTGAAGAAGAATGTACACACACACAAAAAAAGGGCATTTAGAAGCAATTAGCTCTAGGACTTGAAGGCCCTCGAGACTAGAAGAACCGGATAATGCCCGGCTACCAATGCCAACCACTCAGGAAAGATCAAATCTGGAGATCCTGGATAGAGTGGGAGGGAAAACGTGGAACAAAATCCAAAAACTCAATAATGACCAGAATTACTGGTTAGATGAATTCTGGTGAGACTCCCAATACTATGGCCCTGAAATATATTCAGCACCTGGAATAAAACTCACCCCCAAGGGCAGGTTCTCAGCCCAATGGTTAGCGAGATGTACACACAGACCACTCAACCCGGGATGCTGTTGGTATTTCCAGTCCTTGTATGCATAAAAAAACTGGGCAATTAATAAGGAAGACTGAAGAAGAACATGCCTTTCAATTATAGCACTGGAGAAGAATATTGACTATACCATGGAATGGCAGAAGAACAAACAAATCTATCTTGGGAGAAGTACAGCTAAAGTGGTTCTTAGAAGCAAGGATGGTGAAACTTTGTCTCTCATATTTTGGTCATTGTGTTATGCAGGGTTCTCTAGAGAAGCAAAACCAGTAAAGCTTTTATATACATATGTTGCTGGTGTTGTTATGTGCCGTCGAGTCGGTCCTGACTCATAGTGACCCCTCCGTGGTTTTCTGAGGCAGTATCACTATGGAAGTAGATTGCCCAACCTTCCTTCTGAGGAGTGACTGGTGGGTTTGAACCGCCAGGCTTCTGGTTAGCAGTCAAGTGCCTTAGGAACTAGGCTACCAGAGCTCCTTATATATACAAATAGAGAAAGAGAAATTTATCTTGGGAAAATGGCTCACACACTTACAGAAGCTGGCAAGTCCCAAGTTCTTGGATCAAACATCAAGCTGGAGTCTTTTTCCAACACAAGCAACTGCAGAGGCTGATGAGCTCAATGTTGGCAGGCAGTATACCAGCTGTTGACTCCAACAAATGATGAATCCAAGATCTCCAGGATGAATGGTGGATTTTTCGCTCACAGCCAGTTGTAGGCAGCACAACAGGATCCTGATCCACAGAACAGTGTCTCTTTTCCCAGGATGTCCATAAATATATTGGCAGCAGGCCACGATCCTAGGGAAACTCCTTTTCAACTGATTGGCTGCTCAAAACATATACATCCGATCCCATCATGGGAATAACCCACATCACAACTGCTGAAACTGCACAGAATTGTGGTCCAGCCAATTTGACCCACAGCTCCAACTATCACACTCATGTCATCAAGAGGGACCATTTCCTGGTGAAGGATATCGTGTTTGGTAGAATGTCAGCAAAAAGAGAAAGACCCTCAATGAGACGGACAGATTTAGTGGCTGCAACAATGGACTCAAACACAGTAACAATTATGAGGATGGCACAGGACTGGGCAGTGTTCATTCTGCTGCACATAGGATTGCTATGAGTTGGAACCATCTCAGTGGCAGCAAACAACAACATGATCTAAAGTGTACTTTCCCCTCCCCACTTCCTGGTAACCATCAATGAATATTGGTCTCATTTTTCTATTTTTGTCTTCTTATAAAAGAGGATCATACAGTATTTGTTCTTATATGCTTGAATTATTTCACTCAGCATTATGCCCTCTAAGTCTATCCATGTTACAGTATCTTTTACCAACTCATCATTTTTATGGTTGTATAGTATCCCATTTTATATACGTACCACAATTTACTTATTCAGTCATCTGATGACAGGCAATTCAGTTTTTTCTATTTATTTGCTATTCTGAATAAAATAGTAATTAACATAGGTGTGCATATGTCTGTTCATGTCATTATTTTCATAACTCTAAGAATGGGATTGCTGAATCATAGGGGAGTTCTAGTTCTACATTTTTGAGAAACTTCCATATTTTTCATAGTGGATGTACCATCTTACAGTCCCACCAGCAATGGATAAGGGTTCCAATCTCACCAACATTTGTTATTATCTTTTTGTTTTGTTTTGTTTTGTTTTTTAATCAGTGCTAGGGTGTGATGGTATCTCATTATGGTTTTAATTTGCAAAGCTTTGAGGCCTGATGGGGCAGTGGTTAAAGAGCTCTAACCAACAGCTGCTAACCAACAAGTTGGTGGTTCAAACTCACCAGATGCTTTCCAGGACAAAGATGTGGCAACCTACCTCCATAGAGATGTATAGCACTGGAGACACTTTACGACAATTCTACTCTGTCCTATAGGTTCACTATGAGGCAGAATCAACTCAGCAGCACTAGGTTTTGTTTTTTAATGGCTAATGATTGTGAACACCTTTTTACATGTGTTCTGGTTACCTAGTACCACTCTGACAAGGATGTGCCACAAATGGGATGGCCTTAACAAACAGGAGTTTATTCTCTTACAGTTCAGAAGGCTAGAAGTCCAAATTCAAAGTGCCAGGCTCTAGGGGCTGGGTGAAAGTCCCGCAGCTGTGGGCTTCAACTCTGCTTCCAGCTCCCGGCCCACTGAAGCTAGAGGCTTTTCTTCACTCAGACAGTTGCTGGCTGCTGAGGCTGCCAATCCAAAGTTGACAAGTAAAAAAGGCACAGTCCCAATGTTACCAAACCATACAGAAGGCCATTAATTCAAGTCCATTGTAAGTTCCAAGGTCAGCAGAGCATGGCAGGCTGCTGAACAATGACACAGCTACACGTAGGGTCCAAGCGTGCCATATGCTAGCAACCATTCCCCAAGGGTTCTGCTTAGATACAGGAAGCAGACCACATCCCAAAGGCAGCTACTCAGCTGCTCACAGTAGATTCTATCATGAAGTTGATTACCACTCTCATCATGGGGAATACTACATCCAGCTGCCCAGCCACTCAAACAGGCCCAGCCAAGTTGACACACAAACTGAACTACCACAATATGCTTATTGACTGCTTAGATGTCCTCTTTGGGGAAGGTTCTTATATTTTGTAAATGGTATTGTTTTGTTCATATCTTTTTTGCAGTAGAATTTGTTAATATAGAGCAACACAACTGATTTTTTGTGTGTTAATCTTGTACCCTGCAACACTGCTAATTTCTTCTATTAGATTCAGCAGTTTTCTTGTGGAATCTTCAAGATGTTTTATGTGTAGGATCATGTCATCTCCAAATCCAGACCATTATACTTCTTCTTTTCCAATTTGGATATCTTTTATTTCTCTTTCCTATCATATTGCACTAGCTAGGACTTCCAGTAGGAGCTCTGGTAGCATAGTGCCTAAGGCACTTGACTGCTAACCAGAAGGTTGGTGGTTCAAACCC
>NW_006921926.1:2812887-2826597 GCF_000298275.1 Orycteropus afer afer | reverse complement strand
TTTTTTTTTTTTTTTTTAATGACATCTTCAATCTGTTATTTTGTAATGGGTTTGTTTAAATTTTCTACCTCTGTTTTAGTTTGGGTAGGAAGTGTGTTTGTACAAATTTGTCCATTTCATCTAAGTTTTTAAATCTGTTGCCGTGCAATTTCTCAAACTAATCAGTTATGATCATCTTTATCTCCATTGGATCAGTTGTAATGTCACCAATTTCATTTCTTAATTTGGTTAATGGCCTCTTATTATTTTTTTTCTTTCATCAATCTAGCCCAATGTTTGTCTAATTTATTAATCTTTTCAAAGAACCAATATCAGGTTTGTTGATTCTTTTATTTTTCTACTTTCTATTTTGTTTATTTCTGTCTTGATTTTTATTATTTCCCTTTTCTGGTAGCTTTTGGCTTCTTTTGCTCATCCTTTTCTATCTGTTCAAGTTATCAATTTATGTTAATGTTTTTTAATTTTTTTTTTTTTCATTTTTAAGGTAGGCATTTATTGCTATGAATTTCCCTCTGAGTACTGCTTTTGCTGTGTCCCAAAAGATTGATATGTCATGTTTTCATTTTGGTTTGATTCTAGGAATTTTCAAATTTCACTTTTGATATCTCCTAAAACCAAATAATTTTTCAGTAGTGTATTATTTAGTTTCTACAGTTTTCCTCCCTGGTTTTCCCAGTTTTTGATTTCTAGTCTCACCCGGTTATGGTCAGAGAAGATGCTTTGTATGATTTTAATCTTGCTATATTTGTTGAAACTTGTTTTGTGTTCTAGAATATGGGTCTATTCTCAAAAGTGATCCGTATGCTTTAGAGAAAAATGTGTACTGTTCTGATGCTAGGTGGAGTGTTCTATACACGTCTGTGTGGTCCAATTTGCTTATGGTTTTATTTAAGTTCTTAATGTATTAAGTGATCTTCTTTTCAGATGTGTCTATAACTGAAACTGATGTGTTGAAGTCCCTACTAAGGGTGGTATTCTCTATCTGTCCTTCATGTTAGTCAGTATTTGTTTCATGTATTTTGGTGCACTGCTTTTACATGCATATATATTTATCATTGTTTTCTGGATTTACCCTTTTATTATTACATAATGTCAAAATCTGTCTTGGAATACGCACAGCCAGAATGCTGCTTAGATACAATGATAGCAAGACTTTGTCTTCCATACTTTAGATATGTTATTAGGAGAGACCAGTCTCTGAAGAAGGACATTACGGTAGGTAAAATAGAAGGTCAGAGAAAACATTCAACAAGATAGATTGACACACGGCTGCAACAATGGGCTGAAACATAGCACATTTTGTGAGGATGGTGCAGGACCAGGCAATGCTTCATCCTGCTATATATAGGGCTGCTATGAGTCAGAACCAACTTGACAGCACCTAACAACAACGTCCTTCTTTATCTCTTGTAATACCTTTTGATTTAAAGTCTATTTTATCTGCTATCAGCATGGCTACTTCTATTCTTTTTAATTTACTTATTTCATAGAATATTTTTTCCCATCCTTTTCTTTTTAGTCTGTTTGAGTCCTTTTGTCTAAGATATGTTTCTTGTAGACAGGAAAAGAATAGGTCATGTTTTTTTTAATCCATTCTGCCAC
The DNA here is from genome assembly GCF_000298275.1 of Orycteropus afer afer. Lineage (NCBI taxonomy): Eukaryota > Metazoa > Chordata > Mammalia > Tubulidentata > Orycteropodidae > Orycteropus > Orycteropus afer. The sequence continues at coordinate 2,824,995 of NW_006921926.1, read as the reverse complement.
TCTCTGCCTTTTGCATGAAGCATTTATTACTGAAAAAAAATGTCTTCTTCACTCATTTTGCTATTTTTTTTGAGTGTTTCATATATTCTTTATTTTTTTGTTCTGATTTCTCTGTTTTTGTTTGTATTTGGCTGTTTTCTTGTCATGAGTCTTTTTGTTCTCTTTCTTTCTTTCTGAATGCTTCTTCACAGTTATTTCTTAGTGATTACCATGTGTTACATTACATAACTTATAACTGCAACATTTAACATATCGACATCCATTTACAATCTTAACATAATAAATCTATTCCTAGTATGTTCCTCCCTCCACCATTTGTGTTGGCATATTTCCATTAACATCAATATACAACCCATATGATAGTATTTCTTTCTTACAAACGTGATGTTGTAGTGTTGTGACATTTAATTATTGAGCTTATTCCCTGAAAATATCCTATATTTAGTCCTTATACTTGCCAATGTTGTGATATTCTTTGAATATCCATTTTTTTATTATTTTTCCCCATATATAGATATGAGTATTTATTTAATGCTCTTGCCTTTCCATTTGGTGTACTCTCTTGAGTAATGCTTGCAGAGCTAGTCTGGTAATAGCAAATTCCCAGAGTGTCTGTGAATTTGCGAATGGCTTCATTTCCTCCTTGTTTTTGAATGACATCTTTGCTGAGTAAAGAATTCTTGGTTGGCAGTTGTTTTCATTCAATAATTTATTTATGTTGTTTCATTGTCTTTTGTGGTCTGTTGAGTTTCTAGGGAGAAACCCTCACTGATTCTTAAGAAAGTCCTTGGTATGCTTTATTACATTTTTCGCTTGCTGCTTTTGGAATTCTGTCTTTGTCTTTGGTTTTCAAGAATTTTATTACAATATGACACAGAGGTGATCTTTTTATTGAGGTCTGTAAAGCTTCCTGTATTTTCAGGCTTGCTTCTCTATTCAGATCTGGGAAATTCTCTATATCTTGAAAAAATGTTTCTATGCCTTTGTTTTTGTCCAGTACTCTGGGATTTAAAAAATCTAATGTTATATTTCTTAATTGAATACCATATTTCCTTTTGGGTTAGTTCACTTTGTTATTTATGCTTGTTTTTGAAACTTGGTAAGTTCAGTTATTTTTTTTCTTCTAGTTCATTTATTCTTTCTTCTGTGTGTTCAACTCTATTGATAAATGCTTCTCTTGCTTATTCTAACTCAGTTGCTTTATTCTTTAGCTCTAGTAGTTCTCTTTGTTTTCTTTTGTTGTCATTATTGACATTTTCAACTTCCTTGTTGAGTCTCTCATTTTGTTCCTCTATTTGTTTCCTGATCTCTGTTAATTTGCTTTCTGTGTGCTTTCTTTAAACATATTTACTACCATAGTTTCAAAATTACCAAGTCTCTGTACTTGTCTGGCCTCCGTAGGAGAAATTCTTCTTCTTCGTGTTTTCTTTTGATTGGCCCTTCTTCTCTTGTGATTTTGTGTGCTTTATTATTTTTTGTTGAATTTGGACCATTGTGTTAACCTTTTTTTTTTCACTTTAAATTTTGTGTCCTGGTGTTTGTGGGAAATTTTTCTGATTGGGAACCCTGCTGGTGCAGTGGCCAAACTCCTAGCTGCAAACTAAATGGCTCAGGCCCACATTCACAAGCCACTCTGTGAGAGAAAGATGTGGCAGTCTGCCTTTGCAAAGATTCACAATCCGGGGAACTCCACAGGGTCACTATGAATCAGAATTGACCTAGTAGCAGTGGGCTTGGCATCTTCTCATGAGAACCACTAGAAGGCATGCTTCTCCTTGGGCTTTTTCCAGTGTTGATTCAAATCTGGATGAATGATATCTGTAATTAAATACACATCCATAAGAAGTGGGGGGGGGGAGTGTTAACCTGGTCACAGACTCTGACTAAGCAGGGGGACTTGACTTTCCTGAGGTAAACGTAGGGAGCTCTCTATATTTTTCCTTCAGGGACACCCCTTCACAGGCTTTGCCCCAGTGTCCCACAGTGGGCAGGAAGCTATTTCCCTCTGTGTCACTGTCTGTCCAAAGTATTTCCCTCACCCTGCTGCCCTTGAAGTTCTTCCCAGTCCTCATACCCATCCATCTTGGGCCTCAATAAGATTCAACGGCAATTTCTTGCAGCATCATGGTCTACTTTTGCCCACTCCCAACTGCATAGTCTTTGAATTCCCACAGCCCATCTGTGCCACTTTAAGAAACTGGGCTACAGCCTTCTCAGATTAGCTCCCTGTATTCCCTGTTTGGGGTGTTGCCCAGCCCCACCCCAAAATAGCTGCAATGATCTAGTGCTCATAATGTTAATGGGTAGGTTCTCGCAACTTCTGTGTCATCCCTGCTCCTTCTCTCCCTGCTTCTGGACTCACTCTCAGCTGCCATCCAGAGTTATGAGATCTCAGTCTGTGCTTGACTTTATTTGCTGTTCAGCTGATTAGTTGCTGGGGGACTAAATGTTTGCCATCACTCACTTCACCCTCTTGCACCACATCTCTCTTCACTCTATTTTTTCAACTTCTTATAAACCTTAAATTATTTCAAAATAAAAGTTATAATTAAAAAAAAGAAACTAGCATGTTGCATGATGGTTACACAGGGGTTTATTATTAAATTCATTAAAATATACATTTATAGTTGATGTATTATATGTGTGGTGTATATTTCACAATAAAAAAAATTAAAATACCAAAAAAAAAAATGCAAAACCTAAAAGATACCTAAATGTCTAAACCATTTCAATATCATACATGTGTGCCCACCCACTAGTTCCTCTGAACTTCCTGTCTGAAGTCCAAAGAATAATTCCTCAAAAAATAGGTATAAAATGTCATTTAAGGGCTATGTAGTAGTAATGGGGTCTGCTCCCTCAAATCTCTTGCCAGAATCTAAAATTTGCCCCCAGCAGAACATAAAGAAAATACTCTGTGACCAGCAAGATCTAAGAACATGCAATCACAATGAAATAGAGTTTGAGTGGGAGTGTATTTGGAAAATACACTGTTCCTGTCCCTGTTCTATCATGAAGAATCAGATTGAACCCTATAGCTACTCTTTAAATCACTTTTACCAATGAAAAATTCTGGCAAGAAAGGAAAAATCTACAAATGAGCAAAGCGTCAACTATGGCAATTATGATGATGAATGATTTACTGAACAATATATTACACAGAGAATTTTGCTTTCTGTGAACACTGTAATGTTATTATTTTATGCCTTGCCCCTTGAAATATAATTCTAGCTCTATAAGTCACTGCTTCTGTTCTCTTTCCTCCTTAAACAAATTAAATGAAGAAAAAGTAATTAGGAAACTATTCAGAGGATTCTCAATAAACCTAAAGTTGTACCCATTTCATTAGATACAGAAAATCAAAGGTTAAATTTAATCCCCAAATAGCTGGACTATAAAATATTACTTCTCTCCATTCACTGTCACTTAAATCTGAATTATTCAATGTAATAATGTTAAAAAAAAGAAACAAAAATCTGTTTCTAGAGTAACAGAATTTCCCATAAGTCTATATAAAGTATTATGCAAATAACCCAGGAGCAAGATAACACTTCACCTAAATCTCAAAGCCAAATCACTGACTTAAATAGGTTGCACTGAGATATTTTTGTCTCCATTTTCTATTACCAGAAGTTCACATTCAGGCTACTTAGACAAGAGGGTCAAACATGATTCACTAAGGGCATAGACACGTATCCTGACCTTATATACACCTAATCATTTATGACTGACTGTCACAATTTCTCACACTCTCTCTCCAAATTACCTTGTTTTCTAACTAGATCTGAATTTTCTTCACTTGGATTATTACTCTTATATTCCAAGTTCCTAATTTTTAACATTTCCCCATTTAGACAACCTTCAAATCTGCTAAACTTTTCCTTACAACTTCCGTACTGGCTTTAGGTCTTATAGTAAAGCACCAATAACCAAACTAAACCATTGCCACAGAGTAGATTCTGACTCATAGTGATCCTATAGGACAGAAAACTGCCCCATAGGATTTCTAACACTGTAAAAATTACAGAAACCATATGTCACATTTTTCTCCCACAGAGCAACTGATGGGTTTGAACCATCAACGTTTCAGTTAGCAGCCAAGTGCTTTAACCACTGTGTCACCAATGGTTTCTTCAAGCACCCACACATATTGGTAAATATTCAGGGTAATCTCTATTTTCTGACTTAGTTTTTATTAGTTTTTCTACCATTTGAACAATCCATCACTCCCCCCTGGAGTGCTCTGCCCCGACTGAGGAGGTGAGGAAGAGAAAAAAACGTAATGAATGTGCTCCTCATTACTGGAGGCATTCCATCAAGGACATAATGACCATCAGTCAGGGATTTTTCTTTCTTCATATCCTCTTATGTTCCTATTTATCTCACTCTGGGAAATTTATTCATCCTCTCTTAATTCAGACTATCCCTCATAGACAATAATTTCAAAGAATGAGAGGAGGGCAAAGTGCTGAAAACAGAATTGTCTAGTGCTTCTCAAACAATAATGTCCATATGAATTACCTAGATATCTTATTTAAATGCAGATTCTGAGTCAGTAGGTCTAGGGCCCATTATTCGTCATTTCTAACAAGCTCCCAGATGATGCTGATGCTACTATAGTAATGAGTAGCAAAAGGCTAGATTGGAAGGTCTCTGAGTGCCGCATCTCTGTCTTTTAGGCCCATGCTGGACCCAGTACTGGCCCACTGCCTAGAATGTAGTAAGTGCTCAATAGATATCTTCGGAGTGAAAAATTGTTTGTGGAAGAACTGTAACTTGAGCAGAAGGAAAATAAAAAGGAGTGCATTAATCTTTGCTCAGCCTTCTCCTATTTGTTGTTGCTATTGTATGCCATCTAGTCAGTTCTGACTCTTGTGTTGTTATGTGCCATCAAGTCATCTCTGACTCATAGCAAACCCTCCTTGGGTTTCTGAGTCAGTATCACCATGGAAGTAGTTTGCCCAATCTTCCTTTGGAGGAGTGGCTGGTGGGTTTGAATGGCCAACCTCTGGTTAATAGTCAAGTGCCTTATTTACTACGCCACCAGAGCTCCATTCTGACTCTTCGAGACCTTACAGGACAGAGTAGAACTGCCCTATTGGTTTCTTATGCTGTAATCTTTATGGAGCAGATCACCAAGTCTTTTCTCCTGCAGAGCCCCTGGTGGGTTCAAATTGTCAACCTTTTGGTTAGCAGTGAGTACTTAACCACCGTGCCACTATAGCTCCTTTACTCCCATACAGAGTTGATCAAATCATTTCTAACCCCAATTTCTCATTCTGGGCATCAAAGTGATCCACATTTAATTCATCATCTCTACCCCTGTGCATTCTCCCACATATTCCCTTAGACTGGGCAATGCTTCTCACTGCACACTTATAAATGCATGCCCATCTCTAGAGCACCCCACACATACTCCTCTTCCCACTTAAACCAACCCTTTCAGCTGAAGTCCTATATCCTCCATAAAGTCTTACCCAGTTTCCTCAGCCATCCCTAATACAATACTCTCAGGAAGACTGTGCCTTACCATTCTTTTGGGGCACTAGATATAGAGCAAAATGACAAGTGAGCAGTTCCATAGCAGAGATAATTAGTCTATTTGGTGGCAAAGTAGTGATATGTCTTTCTGTCAGGGTAAAAGTTCACTAAGAGTTCACTGTCTTGTATTTGCACTGCCTATACTGAGTAAACCAAAGCAAACCCACTGCTGTGGAGCTAGATCTGACTCGGAGCGACCCCACCTTGAGTTTCTGAGGCGGTATCACTATGGAAGGAGATTGTCCAACCTTCCATCTGAGGAGTGACTGGTGAGTTTGAACCGTCAGCCTTCTAGTTAGTAGTCAAGCGACTTAGGCACTACGTCACCAGAGCTCCTATGCTGAGTAAATTAAGGAAATTAATCATCATCAGTAGCTTTTTCCATTCTTTACTTGAGCTACAAGGACAGGTCAAAAATTTAAAATTTAAGCGCCTGTTTTTTTTTTTTTTTCTCTTTTTTGTTTTGGGAAAAAAAAAAAAACTCATAACACACCAAAATTCTACACTGTGGTACAGAATTTAAAGCATGGGTTTTTGAGACTAATACTTAGGTTCAAATCCTGGCTTCCAACTTACTCCATCTACTATCTATATCTTTGGCCAAGTCCACTGCTTCTGTAACATAGTAAGTAGATTGTTTGCCATTGTTACCATCACCACAGAGGGTTTTACATAGCCAATGGTTCTCAAACTAAGGTCCTCAGAGAAATAGTAGCAACTGCACCTGGGAACTTGTTAAACCAAAAAAACACACCCACCACCATTGACTCCACTCCAACTCATAGCTACCCCCACTGGATTTCCAAGGTTGCACATCTTTATGGAAGTAGATTTTCTCATCTTACTCCTACAGAGAAGCTGGTGGGTTTGAACCACTGACCTTGTGGTTAGTACCTAAATGTCTTAACCAGTAATGCCACCAGAGGGAACTTAGAAATGCAAATCCCCAGGATCCATCCCAGACTTTGTGAATTAAAAACTCTGGGAGTGGGACCCAGGAATCTGTGGCTAAACAAGCGCTCCAGGTGAATCTAATACACATTAAATGTTGAGCTGCAAGGTTCTAAGGATTAAAGAAATTATACACATAAACCACCTAGCTTAGTGCCAGGCACAGAAGGAGATACTCCCTTAATGGTTCCTACTGTTAATAAGATAGGATTTTTGCTCTGAAAGTGTTTTCACTCTACCTCCTAACACTAACATGTTCTGGACCGTGTATCAAACTACTTAGTTGATTCACTTACCACACTGCCTAACTGCCAACCTGTGCCACTGCTCCAAACTGCTGCTCACAAATTATTTAATTGCTTATCCAATTGCCTACCTAGAAACACCCCCGGGTCTAATTACCGGTAGCTGACCCCTGGCTGCAAGAGCATGACCATCAGTTCTTGCAACGCCAATGAATTCACTCACACAGCTCCAGTCTTGACACTTCCGTTTGCACACCCTGTGAACCAACTATGTGCATGATTCTGAATTGTTCTGGCTTGTTGAGGTTTAGATTTTAGTTTTCAATTTTTCTTTGCTTTTATTTTTTAAGAATTGGGGGTGTAGGTTGAGAGAGTTGCTTTTGTTTCCTTAACAGCAGAACAGTAAAACTTTTCCATAAAAACTGTGTATTGCTCAAGGCCAGACCGTTAAGCAGCTGGGGCATTTTGGGCGCTGTCTGTTACTGATTTTATTTCCTTTTCACTGCACTTGCAAGCAAGTCATTTATCTTTAAGTTAGCAAGCAAGAAATGGGAAATAAAAGAAATATGTTTTATTTAAAGCAGTGTTTGGGGCTTGGCATGTTGGGGGAAATGGGCACAGCCTACGCCGATTTCATTTTCATTACACTGCACTGACAGCAAAGCTATTTATCTTTTTTGGAGTCCCTCTTTCATCTCTCTGCTTCCCTTCTGTTCATCCTGGTCTGTTCCCTCCACATCTCTCTCCTGTCATATCAGGATTTGAAATTTGATGAGAACAAACTGAGGGAAAGCAGGACAAGTGATCCCTTTGGGTACCAAGACCCAAGCTATACTTTTCCTCTGTGAAACAGCAGATAGAATAAATACACCACTATTTCATGGCATAAATCGGGAGAGAAACTTTTTTACCCATTCAAATGGGACAAACAATAATCAAATTAAATATTCTACTTCTATCACTTATTTATCTTTAAAAAGGAAATATGGGATTCTACTATCAATCAATGCAACCTATGATGTAGTAATGAAGCAAAAGAGGAACAAGCTAGAAATATTCTTTAAAAACAAAGAAATCAATGTTCTTTAACAAGTTCCATTTGCTTGCTTCTAAAAGGTTATGTAACACTCATTTTAAAGACTTGGTAGGAATAGTATTGCATTCCCAATCTGGAAGAAAAAAAGGGTTCGATGCATTTACTGTCATAATAGCACTTCTGTTATTCCCCACTGTCTTGAGAGAGATGTTGCTGAGTTTATTTTCACATATGAAAACTTCAAAGGAAGTTTTAACCATCTGAAGTAGATGAACTCCACCCACAGTATCCTTTATTTAATATACAAAAGTAAGAATGTGCCCTTTTGTTTGGTGCCGTTGGGTTGGTTCTGACTCATAAAGACCCAGGTACAACAGAAAGAAAACGTTGCCTGGTCCTGTGCTGTCCTCACAATCATTGCTGCAGCCACTGTATCAATCCATCTCATTGAGGGTCTTCTACTTTTTCACCTACCCGCTACCAAGCATGATGTCCTTCACAAGGGACTGTTCCTTCCTGAAAATATGTCCAAAGTACATAAAACGAAGTCTCACCATCCTTTCTTCTAAGGAGCATTCTGACTGTACTTCTTCCAAGATAGATGTATTCCTTTAACTTTCTCATAATGCTATCTGCTTGTTTTATCACAGTAGACAGTGTTTAAGTCCTGTATGTCTCTCAACCAGATGACTATGAATTGGGAAGCACGGATTATAACCCCAGAGCCTAACAACAGACAAGAATATGGTAAACTTTGCATAGATATTTCACAATGGAATGAAAAAAAAATGTGATAAAACAACTTTGAAACAATTACTCATATTTTTATACAGACATATTTCCAGCAACATTATACAAATGGAACTAGATAAAATAGAACATGGTGGAAATTTAATAAAATATTAGAAGTGTCTAGAGTAAAGATAAGGAGAGTAAGGATGATCTGCATACCTCCCAAAGCCCCCAAGTTATAAAAGCAAAACCTTTCTCCTATTTCAAGATGATGATGATAAAATCACTGATAATTGAAAAGTAAATGCAAGACTATCTCTTTAACTACACTTTAGTCTTATGTACAAGTATTTGAAAAGAAAACCAACAGAAAATGTGAATGCTGTTTCTATAAAGAATATTGATCAAACTTAAATTTAAACCATTACATTGTAGTAAGGTGACCTAACTCAAAAAAGAAATTCCAAATTAGGCAATTACTTACAATGTGTCTGTAACACTCAGCTTCTGTTTTAACTGTCCTTGGCTTGAGTGCCTAACCCACCCTACTAATGCCCTCCTCTAAGGAATCTAATTTTAGTAGGTGTCAATACATAGCAAACAGAAGTACCCCACACTCATACCAAACTCAGAATGGACTTTTAGGGGCTAGAATTAGAATACTTTGGCTTTGGTTCATACAATTCATAACCTGTCATTGTCTAAAACTAGTAAGCCAGATTTTTCTCTCAGATATCCCTGGGCAATTTACAATGAATGTCAATATGCAAAAACCAGAATGACTGGTGTTGATTAAGCAAAAGCCAAGCAAGGACAATTACTAAAACTAGGCTGCTTGCCCCATACACACTCCTAGCAAGAAAATTAATGAGGAAATGTGTGAGAAACAAGTGGCAAAAAAAAAACCTCGGAGTAGAACAAATTCCCAAAACAATCTTCAGAAAGTCAAAACTATGTCTTTTACATTTCCATTCATCTGATATGTAATCAAATAGCTTAGTGTTAATTTTATGTTACATCTTTTTTTTTTTTTAAATTAATCCCGTAAAAGAGAACAACTGTTAAGAGCTAGTTTTATCTGGTATTTAAGGGGCTACAAAAGAAAAAAAAACAAGTGTTCAGGTTTGCAAGGGGGAAAACATCATCCCTAAGATGATAAGCAACAGCTCTTAATAGGGGTCTTAGGGCAGCTTCCTACACTGGCAATGTCACTATAGATATAGTGTTGAATTCTGAAAAGAAATCTCTATGACAAGTTTGAGGATTCAATGAGTTCTACTAGGCGATCCGTTAAATCATAATTTCCCAAATACAAAGAGTATTAGAATATCATATACCTAACTACTTTAATTTGGAGCAAGACTTAATGATTAAGAAAGAACAAACATTCACTCATTCATTTGCCAACTCACTAAACTAGTATTTATGAACCTGGAAAACCTCCTATACCTGAGTCCAGTCACTGCCCAACCCTCAGATTCAATCCCTATGTCCAATTCCTCAAGAGAACTCAATGCTATTTAAGGGAAAATAAGGAAGGACTCCCCAAGCCAGATTCCATTCTAACTGATTAAAGATCCTTTTTGAGTCTCCATTCTCCCTGCCTCTCCTGTCCTTGGACAGTCAGCTTAAATCATCTTCTAAAATACCTAAAAAAATGAATAAATGTCCTTCAAGGGAATACAAACAAGTAAAAATTTGATAACAGACCTTATTTCATCCTCTAGCCTGAAAATGTATGCTTAAAGAAAGGAACAAAAACTTAAGGCCATAATAGCAAGCATCGTTAGAGCTTGTCAGGATAGGGGAAGAGAGACAAAAGGAGAAAGGAGACGGGGACAGCGATGGTTTGAATATCCTAGCATCTAGCCCAGGAGTTCCTGAAGAGGACTCCTACACTGTTGCCTCCTTTGCCAAAGCGTTCAAGTCAAAATGAGGAAATTAAGGGCAAGTCGAATACAATAAAAATCTGTGAAGTCCATCCTCCACTTTGGCCTGTTAATCATTAGCTGTCACTGAATAGTGGCTGTCACAAATACAGGAGACCAAAAAAAAAAAAAAAAAAGGCACTGAGTTGATTCCAATTCATGACAACACCATGTGTGTTAGAGCAGGATTGTCCTCCATCAAGATTTTAATGGATGATTTTTCAAGAGTAGATTGCCAGGCCTTTCTTCTGAGAAGCTTGAGTGGATTCAAACTGCCAACTTTTTTGTTAGCAGCCAAAAGCATTAACCATTTGTACCACCCAGGTACTCCTCTAGGACAGGACACAATCAGTTTCTTCCACTTCATATTACCCCTAATACTGTGGCAGTAGCAGTTACTATCTTCCTGATGTAAAATTAGGAGGTATTTCTTTTACTAATGTCTCCATCAAAAGTGAGGCAAAAGCTGAGAGTCACAGGTTTAATTTCCTCACTTATATGCTTTATATGTTCATTCATATTGATATGAAGTTGATGGCTCCCATTCTAAAGCTATGGTAGATACCCTTCTAAGATGATAAAATATCCTCCACATAGAATCAAACCTTCGACAACCTTCTTATCTACAGCTCTTTACAGTTTACAGAGGCTCATGTATTATCCAAATGTAATCTTTGCCATAAAGGTAATATATGTTGGGCAAGGAAATCACTAAAATCACTATTAAGCAGCAAGTTTTGACAAAACTCAATTTATTGAACATGAAGGATTACCTGTTATTCTGAGAGTGTAGCGCCAACATCTTTGTTGTTAAAATATACCTTCTTTGATGGAATGATGGTAATAATGATGCCAATTTGTTAGGGTGTTACTTTTGCCAATTAGGGAAACTAAAAAATTGGTTAATGTATGTTTCCTACAGTATTTTTAAAAATTGTAATGTTTTGTGAATTCCTGAAGTTTAAAAACTTTATGTAATACAAATACTATTATTTTGGAGATGAAACTTGCAGAGATACAGTGACTAGAACAAAGTCATACAGCCTAACAAAAGCCAGAATGGGACATAAAATCAGTTCTTTTGACAACAAAACAAAGACATTAGTTTTTCAAATGGATAGATAGGTATATAGGTAAGTAGACAGACAGACAGATACCATCAAGATGACTCCACCTCATGGTGACCTTTAATATAACAGAACAAAATGTCCAGTCCTGGATCATTCTCATGACACTGGCATGTCTGAACCTCACTTGCAGCTATTGTGCCAATCCATTTCACCTAATGTCTCCACTGGTCTTGGTGGTCCTCTACATCAACAAATATGATATTCTCCTCCAACAATTGATCCCTCTTAATGATCTGGCCTAATGACTAAGCTACATTGAAGAATTGCCAAAACTAAGGCTCCAGGAATTGGTGAAATACCCATTAAGATGTTTCAACAAATGGATGCCATGCTGGAGTCACTCACTTGCTTATGCCAAGAAATGTGGAAGATAGTTACCTGGTCAACTCACTGGAAGAGATCCATATTTTTACCCATTTCAAAGAAAGGTGATCCCACAGAATGTAGAAATTATCAAACAATATTAATATCGGAGGCGGGGCAAGATGGCGGACTAGGCAGAAGGATTGCACAGACCCTCTTCAACAAAGAAAAGGGAAACCAAT
>NW_006921926.1:2788847-2804502 GCF_000298275.1 Orycteropus afer afer | reverse complement strand
AGGATTTGGTATGAGGGATATCATTGCTAATGTCAGATGGAAAGTAGAGAATACCAGAAAGATGTTTACCTGTGTTTTATTGACTATGCAAATGCATTCAACTGTGTGGATCATAACAAATTATAGATAACACTGCAAAGAATGGGAATTCCAGAACACTTAATTGTGCTCATGAGGAACTTGTACATAGACTAAGAAGCAGTCATTAAAAAAACTGCATGGTTTAAAATCAGAAAGAGTGTGCATCAGGGATGTATCTTTTCACCATAATTATTCAGTACATATGCTGAGCCAATAATCTGAGAATTAGTACTATATAAAGAAGAACACAGCATTAGGATTGGAGGAAGAATCATTAACAACCTGCAATATGCAGATGACACAACTTTGCTTACTGAAAGTAAAGATGATTTAAAGCACTTACTTATGAAGATCAATGACTACAATCTTTAGTATGGATTACATCTCAACATAAAGAAAACAAAAATCCTTAAAACTATACTAATAAGCAACATCATGATAAATGGAGAAAAGACTGAGGTTGACAGGGATTTCAATTTAATTGGATCCACAATCAACACCCATGGAAGTCAAGAAATCAAACGTCATATTGCACTGCATATATCTGCTGCAAAAGACCTCTTTAAAGTGCTGAAGAGCAAAGATGTCACTTTGAAGACTAAGAAATGACCTAACCCAAGCCATGGTGTTTTCAATTGCCTCATATGCATGTGAAAGTTGGACAATGGATAAAGAGCAAAGAGAGTTGATGCATTTAAATTGTGGTATCAGCCAAGAATACTGGAAGTACCATGGACTGCCAGAATGAAAAATCTGTCCTAGAAGAAGTACATCCAGAATGCTCCCTGGAAGTGAAAATAGTCAGACTTTGTCTTACCTATTTTGGTTATGTAATCAGAAGGACCATTCCCTCGAGAAGGACATCATGTTTGGTAAAGTGGAGGGTCAGTGAAAAAGGGGAAGACCCTCAATGAGATGGACTGAAAAAGTGGCTCTAACTATGGGTTCAGGTATAACAAGAATTGTGAGGATGATGCACAACTGGGCAATGTTTCTTTCTGTTGTACACAGGATCTCTTTAAGTTGTAACTGACTTGATGGCACCTAACAACAATGACCTGGCCAATTTTTTGCACTGGCCAATTTTTGGGGAAATAGATTTCTAGGTTGTCCTTCCTAGTCTGACTTAGTCTGGAAGCTCCACTGAAACCTGGCCACTATAGATGATCCTCCTGGTATTTGAAATACTGGTAGTATAGCTTCCAGCAGCCCAGCAAGCCACTCCAGTGTGACAAACTGAAAACTTGTGGATACCAGTGTAACAATGTCTGATATAGTGCCTAAAGATGCACTACTCAGGTTAGAAGGCAATCAAAGTATGACTGGGGAAGAGCTGCCTCCTCAAAGTAGAGTCAACCTTAATTACATGAATGGAGTAAAGCTTTCAGCACCTTCATTTGCTAATGTAGCATGACTAAAAATGAAAAGAAATGGCTGCAAACAGCCATTAATAATCATAGTGTGGAATGTATAAAATATGAACATAGGAAGGTTAGAAGTCATCAATAACGAAATGCAACACATAAAGATCGATATCCTAGGCTTTACTGAACTGAAATGGACTACTATTGGCCATTTTGAATCAGACAATCAGATGGTCTACAATACCAGGAATCCCAAATTAAAGAGGAATGCCATCACATTCATCATCGAAAAGGACAAAATCCATCCCAAAGTATAACAAGTCCATGACAGCCAAAGTACAACTATGAGTATATCCCACCTAAATTTAGAGATTATCTCAATAATAGATTTGACACATTGAAACTAATAACAAAATACCAGACAAGTTGTAAGATGACATATATGAAGAAAGTAAAACATCATTAAAAAGACAGGAAAGAAAGAAAAGAGCAAAATGAATAGCTGAAGAGACTCTGGTTAATGGAGAGTAGCAAAAATGAATGGAATAAATGATGAAGTACAAGCTGAACAGAAGATTTCAGAGGACAACTCGAGAAAACAAAGTATTAAAATGAAGTGTGCAAAGACCTGGAGTTAGAAAACCAAAAGGGAAGACCATGCTCAACATTTCTCAAGCTGGAAGTACTAAAGAAAAATTCAAGCCCCAAATTGCAATAGTGAAGAATTCTATGAGCAAAATATTGAATGACACATGAAGCACCAAAAGAAGATGGAAGGAATACAATCAGTGTACTATATGGAATTGGTTAATGCTCAGTCATTTCAGGAGATAGCATGTAATCAAGAACAGATTGATTGTATTGAAAGAAGAAGTCCAAGCTGCATTGAAGGCACTGGTGAAAAATAATGCTCCATGAATCGGCAGAATACCAACTGAGCTATTTCAATGAAGAGATGCAACATTGGAAGCACTCACTCACCCATGCCAATAAATTTGGAAGATGGCTACCTAGCCAATTGACTAGAAGAAATCCACTTTTGTCCCATTCCCAACAAAGGTAATCCAGCAGAATGTGGAAATTATCAAACAATATCATTAATATCACAAACAAGCAAAATTTGCTGAAGATAATTAAAAATGATTTGCATCAGTACATCAACAGGGAACTGCCAGAAATTCAAGCCAGATTCAGCATGGATAAAGGGATAACATTGCTGGTGCTGATGTCAGATTGATTTTGACTGAAACCAGACAATAGAAGAAAGATGTTTACCTGTGTTTTATTGACTGTGCAAAAGCATTCTACTGTGTGGATCATAACAATTATGGATAATATTGCAAAGAATAAGAATTTCAGAATATTTACGTGTGCTCACATGGAACCTGTACATAGACCAAGAGGCAGTTTTTTCAACAGAACAAGGAGATACTGCACAGTTTAAATTCAGGAAAGGTGTGTATCAGGGTTACATCCTTTCCTCATACTTATTCAATCTGTATGCTGAGCAAATAATTTGAGAAGCTGGATTATATAAAGAAGAATATGGCATCAGGATTGGTAGAAGACTCATTAACAATGTGCAATATGCAAGTGACACAACCTTGCTTGCTGATAATGAAGAGGACTTGAAGCACTTAATGATGAAGATCAAAGACTTTACAGCTTTCAGTATGGATTACTTCTCCACATAAAGAAAACAAAAGTTCTCATAAGAAGACCAGTAAGTAATATAAACAGAAAATACTAAAGATAAACAGAAAATATTGAAGCTGTCAAGCATAAAATTTTACTTGGATCCACAAACAATGCCGTGGAGGCAGCAATCAAGAAATCTAATGATGTACTGTATTAGGCAAATCTGCTGCAAAAGACCTCTTAAAAATGCTCAAAAGCTAAGATGTCACTTTGAGGACTAAGGTACACCTGGCCCAAACCGTGATATTTTGAATTACTTTATATGCATGCAAAAGCTGGACACTGAATAAAGAAGAGCAAAAAAGAACTGATGCCTTTAAATTAAGGTGTTGGTGAATAATAGTGAATGGACTGCCAGAAGAACAAACAAATCTGTCTTTGAAGAAGTACAACTAGAATCTTCCTTAGAAGTCAGGAAGGCAAGACTCCATCTCAATTACTTTGGACATATTATCAGAGAAAGCAATCCCTGGAGATTGACATCATGCTCAGTCAAGTAGAGGGTAAGCATAAAAGAGGAAGACACTCAGTGAGATGGATTGCCATGGCTACAATAATAGGCTTAAGCATAGCAATAATTGTGAGGATGGTGCAGCACCAGGCAGTATTTCATTCTGTTGTACATAGGGTCACTATGAGTCAGAACCAAATCAATGGCACCTAACAACAACAATGACCTGTCCAAAGCAAGCGGTCTTACAAGGTTGAGTTGTGACCCATGAGGTTTTCACTGGCTTCTTTTCAGTAGATAATCAGGCTTTTCCTCCTAGTCTGTCTTAGTCTAAACTGAAACTTGTCCACCATAGGTGGCCCTGATGGTACTTGAAATACCAGGAGCTTGTAGCATCACAGCAACACACAAGCCACCATAGTACAATAAACTGATAAGTGGGTGGTGGCTTCAACTGAGCCTTGGAACCAGTTCATTCCAGTTGACTTCCTGCTGAAAATGTGCATTTCTACCCAACGCCCTGAATCAGAACCTCGATTTTAAGAAGATATGTAAGAGTCACATGAAGATCCTATTAAAATGGAGGTTCTGATTCAGTATATCTGGAGTGGAAATGTAAATTTTCAGCAGAGAGTCAAATCAGAAACAGCCAGTTCAAAAATCCTGATTTAAACTGCATATACATCCTTTAAAAATAACAATAAAAAAAGACAACTTTCTTGATTAATATGGAACAATTTAAGAACTAGTTTTATAATTGTTTTGAGTGGTCAACAGGAATAAATTTTTTCCCAAAAAATTGGCAAGTTATTTGATTGAATACACCACATCAAATGCTGGGTTTACAGTTCCATAAGCCAAGAACCAGATCTCGTGTCGAAGCAAAGTGAATTGTACAGTAAGTAGTTATCTAGTTAATTCAAACAAAAAGCCCCAAACCTACTATTGAAAAAAGAGCTGGCTGGCTAAATTGTCAATTTCATTAAATAACTTCTCATTTGAAAGTAATTAAACTTATCTTTATTATAGGAAGGTTTCAATATGATGCTTAACATAATCAGACTTGGCTTAATAACCACTGATTAAAATCTCTGAAAGGTTGAAGACAACAGAGATCTACAGGCAAGGGCTCTGAACTACCTCAATCCAGTTCACTCATGGCTGACAACAACAGATTCAAAATTTTAAAATGTGGGTGAATCAGAACAACAAGAACAGGAAAATTTTGGAGCCAAAGCTCTGCTAGAAACTTAGTCTCCCTCTTAGAAAATAAGGCAGTGTGCCTAGCATCCAAATCTCTTGACTAGGTAAAGCAACAACAGTGTTGCCTGGCTCAAAGATGGTAGCCAACCACATTGCTTTGAATGTATGTAGCTTCCCACAGTCCAGGCAATAATTCAATGTCACATATCAGTCTCCTGAAAGGGCTCACTACACTTCTTCTGAGTCTCCCTTTCCAGGGCTTCAATTTTCAATGTAATTTTTCCCTTTAGAGTTAGCATTCTAGATCACTCAAATTTTAAAAATCCATGTCTATTCCCATTCCAGTTTCTTGACCATGACTGAACAGGCTAAAACTGTTTCGAAGCCCTGCTACAGGCATTGGAAATGATCAAATATAAGTAAAATACTTTCTTCTATTCTTTTTCCCCCACAATAAAGAATGATTTTGTGGTGGCTGTTATATGTGCATAGCTTCTTGACTCCTGTAATATCAAATTCTGGTTATAACAACAAAATCACCATTGTATTCTTTCTTAACAAAATGCTATTTCGTAAATAGAAGTTTTCTTTTCTTTTTATAATGGCTTTATTTCTCTAGGTTTTTTCCTTCTTGGAATTTGAATAAACATGTAAATATACATAAATCTCTGAATATGAAATTTAAATCTCTTTAGTAGTGCATAAGGCATTTGACTGCTAACCAGAAGGCTAGCGGTTCAAACCCACCAGCCACTCCTCGGAAGAAAGGTTGGGCAATCTACTTTCATAGTGATACTGCCTCGGAAACCCAAGGAGGGGTGGCTGAGTTGGATCCAACTCCATGCCACAGCGTTTGTTTTTTGTTTGTTTGTTTTGTTGTTGTTTGTTTGTTTTAGCATATAGTGCTTTAAAATGTGTGAAAATTTGTTAAGAGAAAAATGGTGATTGTAAGAAGAAAACTGGAAGGTATAGCCCTATATGGAAAAAGATACATTCTAATTTAGACTTAAGACTTTTTTATAATAATACGAAGTTGTGATGTCAACATAAAAATAAGGTTTTGTTCTGTTTTTTTAAGTTCAAAGAGAAAAAGCAAATGACTATCGACAATGTGTGATCTTAGAAAACACAAAGCTCTGTAGTAGAGCTGAGTCCTGGGGTTTCAATGACTATCCCCCCATTAATGTGTCTCAGACATCCTTTGTCTGTTCTCTCTTTCTCTTTGTCAGCCAGGCTCTCTAGCCCACCCTCACTTTTCTCTGTCCATGTGTGTATGTGTTCTTTCTCATAACTTAATCTTGCAAGAGACCTATTGTGAAAAACCCAACCTCTCCCCACATTCTCTACATCACAAATGCTTTTTACCTTCAACTGCTATGCTGCCTATTTCTGGAAATACTTCCTAGCTCAAATTTACTAAAAACAAATCCAATTGGCTCAGTTCACCTTTTTTGCACCAAGTCATGCCACTAACCAGTCATAGCCTATGAATTATGAACTGGCTTCATTTGGGTCAGGTACCCTCATATAACTCAGTCATTTTCATAACTGGGGTGAGAGGTGAGTTTGGGATCACCTGGAACAAATTTGGTTGTAAAAGAACAGAGCCCTCAGGGCTTGACACCAGGTAGGCTATTGTCTTTCCTAGCAATTCATACAACACACATTACCAGTAGTTCTCAACATTACACTGGACCAAACACATTCTGAAAGAGAGCACAGAGTGGAGAGGAACAGTGTGTGTAGTTAATCTGAAAAAAATTCTGCTTCCCACAAGGTGATTCTAATAAGCTACTCTCAAACCTCCACATCCATGTTGAAAGCCACTGCTCAATGGATCTAATTTATCTCTTAACTATACATCATTTCCTCGTTTACTGTTTCAGTTTTAGTGTGTGCTCCCTAACTTGGTTGTGATCTTCCTAACTGTAAGTACTATCCTTTATATAGACATATTTTTATAACCTTTTCCCTTCCCCCAAGAGCATGGGGAACAACATAAATGCTAAAATAATACTTTCACAGATATAATTATAGAACTGCAAAGAACTTTGAAAACCTTCATTCTCCTCATCCTTTTAGAGATGAAAAAGCACAGCCCAAAATGGTAAAAATGGCTTCTCCAATTCTCCAGTATCACACTTCTAATCATTAACAAGGCTTGGACTAGAACCTACCTAGGTTAAGGCCCCAGCCAGTGCTTATCACCCCATTATCCACTGTTGATGATGATGAGCATACAAGCCTGTATAATTCAGGTCCTAAAACTCATTTAATGGTGGGGAAGTTGGGGGGTGGGGATAATGGTTAAACTCTCAGCTGCTAACAGAAAGGTGGAACCCACCTGCTGCTCTGCAGGAAAAAAAAAAATGTGGCAATCTGCTTCCATAAAGATCACAGCCTTGGAAACGCCATGGGGCACTTCTACTCCATCCTGTGGGGTTGCCATAAGTCAGAATCTACTTGACAGCAAAGGGTTTTTAAAACTCATTTACAATTTATTATGTGGCTATTACTGATACTTTCAAATACTTCTTTTAATTCTAAAGTAGTAACTACAAGTCTGCAATACATAATGAAAATTAGTTAATGGTCTTAATGTTTTCAAAAATTTAATACACAGTCTGGGTGATTAAATTGTGTCCTCTTTTCTCCCCATTATTTTATAATCTTCATATCCCTGAGACCTACTATAATAAAATGAGCAAACAGTTCCTTTGATGTAGTGGAATATGAGCCCCCTAGGACTACCAGTTTTTTTTTTTTTTTTTAAATATTATCATGTATCCACAAGTAGACAGAAAAAATCCACACAAAGCAAAATTGTACATTATTTACAAATAATTACTTATAAATACTGCTACTTGTGCACTATTCAACTGTTTTAACTTGTGCATCTTAATAATGCATTCATAAGTAAAAACTGCCTTTTAGAAGCAAAATGGAATATATTTAGAACACCATTTATAGGATTTAAAAAATATTCACCAGAAAAGGGCTTTATAACGCTTGGAAAAATAGATGTGCATTTACTTTCTAAAAACAGCTTACAAGTGTTTTCTTCCCTGGGTCTATGTGGCCTTCAACACAAGGTGAAGTTTGGAAACACTGTCAGAAGGAGAGATCATGAACTTGTAACCCACAGGCCATTCAGTTTTCCCTGAACAGTGTTAGCCAACTTTATGTATTTTTTAAAATTTTAATTAATCGTTAAAAGTTATAAATTCAGAAAACTTTTAAGAATTTGTGTGTGTGTGATCATCTTAAAAATATAATATCTGTGAGGTCCATTTCCCACCCTTGCCTAGTAATAATTAGCTGTCACTGAGTAGTGGCCGCCACCTGTACAGGACACACACACAGAGGAAAATGAAAAGTACCACTGAGCTGATTCCAGCTCATGGCAACACCATGTGTGTTAGAGATGAACTGTGGCTGCACTATGGCTCCACAGAGTTTTTAATGGATGATTTTCTAAGAGTAGATTGCCAGGCCTTTCTTCTGAGGAGGCTCTGAGTGGATTCAAACTGCCAACCTGTTGCTTAGCAGTCAAAGGCATTATTAACCACTTGTACCTCCCAGGTACTCCTCTAGCACAGGACACACACCCTTCCATTAGTTTCCATTTCTTCCACTTCCTACCACCCCTAATACTGTGGCAGTGGCAGTTACCGTCCTCCTACTGTAAAATTAAGAGGTAAGTTTGTTTTTGTTTTTGTTTTTTTTTTACTAATGGTTCTATCAAAAGTGAGAAAAATCTGAGAGTCACAGGTTTAATATCCTCACTTATATGTTTTATATGTTCATTCATATTGGTATAAAGTTGATAGCTCCCATTCTAAAGGTATGGCAGATACCCTTCTAAGAAGTTAAAATATCCTCCACATAGAATCAAACCTTGGACAACCATCTTACCTACAGCTCTTTACAGTTTAGAGAGGCCCACGTATTATCCAAGTGTAAGCTTTGCCATAAAAGTAAAGTAGGTAGGGCCGGTATTTACATTCTCACTCTACCAAGAAATCCAAAGCTCACAGAGACGTCGTGGCTTGTCCAAGGCCACACAGCTATTAATAGGCCAACAAAGGTAAAATCCAATCTTCTGATTTTGAACCCAGAGATTTTCCTTACAACCTTTGCATATGAGTTACAGAGCTAACCCATATTTTCTTACAAATTGCATTTTTTTTTAATCTATCCTTGTCATGAAGATAAAATTCCAGACTAATAGAAATTAGGGTGCTTCTTTTCTATGTCACACAAAAGAGACAACTTCGTAAAATAAGAGTAGTTTATGTCTATGTCACTTTTAGTGCTATTAAAAATTATATATGCATAGGCCTGTGTGAAGGAACTCTGTTGGCATAAAAGTCAAGTGCTCAGCTGCTAACTGAAAGGGTGGCAGTTCAAATCTACCCAGTAGCTCTGCAGGAGAAAGAGCTCTGCTGATCTGCTCCCATAAAGATTTCATCCTCGAAAACTATGGGGCAATTTTACTCTGTCACATAGGATCACAAGGAGTTGAAATCAACTCAATAGCACTTAACAACAGCAATATACTTGTGTGTATGCACATGGGAGCTCTGGTAGCATAGTGGCTAAGACACTTGCCTGCTAACCAGACGGCTGGCGGTTCAAACCCACCAGCCACTCCTCGGAAGGAAGGTTGGGCAATCCTACTTCCGTAGTGATACTGCCTCGGAAACCCAAGGAGGGGTCGCTATGAGTCGGGGCCGACTCGACGGCACATAACAACAACAACAACACGTGCACACATATGCCCATATGTACTCATTTCAAACAAGAACTGAAGCAACTTACTGTTACAACAAGATGAAAATAAATGAGAAAACTATGTGTAAGGGAATGTAGGAGAGAGAGAATAAAGACAGAGATTCAATTAATACCATAATCACTGCCATAATTATCAGATGCTTATATTCACGACAGGAGCTCTGGTGGCATAGTGCCTAAAGCATTGGACTGCTAACCAGAAGTCTGGTGATTCAAACCCAGCAGCAATTCCTTGGAAGGAAGGTTGGGCAATCTACTTCCGTAGTGATACTGCCTAGGAAACCCAAGTTGGGTTCGACTAGATGGCAGTGAGTTTGTTTGTTCTGTTTGTTTGTTTGTTTGTTTGGGGGGGGTTGGTATATTCAGGACCATATATTTTACTCTGAGTTTCCCAGTGACTAACACAAAGAGGGAAATATCAGCAGCTACCCAATTTACCACCCAGGAAGAAAAAAAAAAAGTGCTCAAGAGGACAGCTCTTTCTGTTACTGATATCTGAGAGGTATCTTTCCCCTAGAGAGTCCTCATAAAGTCCACTTTGTGCAATGTAAAGAACCAGATTCTTCACAATATCAAAACAGTGAATTAAATATAAGCCATGGATCCTTGGCTGTTTCATATAATATCTCTCAAAAACTGATACATGGTACAAAATCACTGTTTAGTACAAGTAACCCTAAAAAGAACCCAAATAATGTAGTCCATTACTCATCAAATCTGATGACTAAATAAATAAAAATGCATAGATCAGACAGATAAATAGACAGGCACACAGACAGGTGAATAAAATTATCTAAGGCTGTATCTAGAAGCAGCACATGTTACATGTTTCAGGCATTCCATACAAATTATTTTTTTCCATCTAAGCTTTGAGTAAGTATTGTGCAGAAGAGTTCAAGGTTAAAAATCCCTGACAAGATCTTAGTATAAGAATATTTCATTTTGTTGATTAAAGACAAATCCATAATTTTTGACAGTCTACTGTGGGAGGCCTATAAGATAATAGAAGCCTTCTCCCACAGTCTTGCAGAGGAGAGCTAAGGGAGGGCCCAAGGGCAAGGTCAGTGCCACTTGTCTTCTGGCCTAGACAGCTGGTCCCTCTCTAAGATATCAAAAAGCACAAAGGCTACAGCACTTGACCTGTCCCCTGAGCTTCAGTCATATATCATCAGCAGCTGCTGAACATCTCCATCTGGGTATCATTTCTGCCCTTCAATCTGCTTTGCTATTCCTGTATTCCCAATCTATAGCAGTGACCTGACTTCCTACCCAGGCATTCAAATCATAAACATAGGAAAAATGTCTTTTCTCCTCTTCTTGTCGTAGCCCCAACATCCATGGCCAAGTCCTCTCACTGACACTAGTTCCACTGCCCTGCTTCAAGAGTGAACAATGTGTCATCTGTGTTCCCTTCCCCATGTCCATTCTCTCCAATTCTGGAAGGGTAATCTTTCCTGAATAATAATAGTTGTTATTTATTGAGCCACTTTACTAAATGCCAGGTACTACTGTACTATACATATATTATCATATCTAGTCCTCGTAACTCTGTAACACAGCCCTATTTTCAGAGGGGGAAAAAAAAAAAACCTGAGATGCAGAGTGTACATTAGCTTGTCAAAGATCACTCAGCTAAGACACCATCCAGCCAGAGTATGAGACAGATCAGTCTGAATGCATACACTGCATTTGTTGTTGTTGTTATGTGCTGTCAAGTCGGACCCGACTCATAGCGACCCCTCCTTGGGTTTCCGAGGCGTGTCCCTACAGAAGTAGATTGCCCCATCTTCCTTCCGAGGAATGGCTGGTGGGTTTGCACCGCCAGCCTTCTGGTTAGCAGTCAAGTGCCTAAGCCACTATGCTACCAGAGCTCCCACTGCACTAAAATGCACACACCGAGTAAAAGGAAAGCACCCAAGAACTCAGCTGGCACTTTGCTAGGTGACAGTGTTCTCCTGTTGGTCTAAACAATCTCAGAGAACACCAACATCAGCCAAGGTCATTATGACTATGATGAAGTGAAACCAAAGCAAAGTCTACTTCATAATCCTATCTAAGCACAGACAAAAGCAAGGGCACTAGGCAAATCACAAAAACACCAATACCCTCTCCCAGCTAATCTGAGTGACTTCTGCTTCTTTACCAGTTACAGCTTTAGACTTGTTCTTTTTGGCACTCCTTCTCAATAAGATTAATTCAATTACCAAATTATAAGATTACCTCTGATTTCTGATAATATCCAATTCCTTGTAGCCTCTCCAAATCTCCAAACCATAACCCAAACCCTACAAAATTCTTTCTAACACACTCTTACTGAGACACATAAGACTTTCCACAGTATAGATTTTCCCACATTGCAATAAGAATAAACCCAACTTGTTCAATTACAGGTGCATTACTAGTTGTCTTTAGCTAAAGGTCATTGATAGCACTAAGCAATATTGCCTCTAATCATGGTTTTTCCATAATGAAAAGCACTGTGCTCTCTACAGATTCCCTACATGGAAGAAGTCCAAACCTATTAGTAGGAAAGCCCAGTCCTCCATGTTCTTATCATGCCTTATTCATGCCATAGGAGCTCTGGTAGCATAGTGCTTAAAGCACTTGACTGCTAACCAGAAGGATGGCGGTTCAAACCTACCAGCCACTCCTCGGAAGGAAGGTTGGGCAATCTACTTCCGTAGTGATACTCCCTCAGAAACCCAAGGAGGGGTCGCTATGAGTCGGGGCCGACTCGACAGCACATAATTTCTACCACAGCCTGAGTCCCACACTCCCTGATACCAACAACCTCCAGCAGTTGAGCAGATGTACCTGTGAGAGGCCATCATTCACAGATCATTTCCCCAGGTATAGAGAGGAAACACACACAGCAATTTTCTAGCTACGTGCCCTAATATCCTGCATCCCATCCCTACCCCCAACCTTGAACATCTTACTGTAGCAATGAATGTTCCCAAAACACACCATTCCATGCCTTCACAAAGGTTGTTCTACCTTAAATTGTCTCTGCCTATTCAATTCACAATTCCCTTTCCTCTTCTCTGACCCCTGCCCTACTCTGTAGGCTGACTCTGGTGTTCCTCCTCCATGTACACACAGTTCCCACACTTCTATCAAAATTTATACTCATTGTACTCAAATTCTCATTTAATTTTTCTGCTTTCTCTACTTGCATCTCCAGCCCCCCAGAATACAGCTACAGGTATACCAGGATCATCTCTTAGTAATCTTTAAGAGGGCAGCGTAGAAAAGCACAAAAAACGAAGTTAACAAAGCAGCGTAAACTCCCAGTTGCACCACTAGGAAGCTGTGTAAAAGTAAGCAACTAATTTAAACTTTCTGAGATTTGTTTTTTTTTAAAAAAAAAAAAAGATATTATAAATCCTCTACAGTTGGTGTGAGGACTAAAATGTACATAGTATAGTGCCTAATATTCAATATATGTTTAATAAATTTAATAGCATAGAGCATGACAAAATGTACATAAAGCTTCTTTTAATATCTATTATACCCAAATATAATGCAGGAGCTATGATGGTGTATTGCCTAAGGCATCTGACTGCTAACCAGAGGGCTGGCGGTTCTAACCTACCAGTCACTCCTCGGAATGAAGACTGGGCAATCTACTCCATAGAGATACCACCTTGGAAACCCAAGGAGGGGTCACTATGAGTTGAATCAACTCAACAGCAGGGACTTTGGGGTGTTTTTATTTTTTTTTTTTGGTTCTACCCAAATAGCTCTGTTAAAAATAAGTTGCAATATCTTATTTTCTCAGAAATGTGAATTTGGATCCTATATGAGTGAACACAAGATAATCATGTAACATAAACCAGAATATTTTTCTCTGAATGATCATTGAATCATAAGCTTTACACCAAGGAAAGACCACAGAATTCCTTAGCCCAATTCACTCTTATTTCTTAAATATATAAATAAATGTGAAAAGAAGCCCTTCTGCTGCAGTGGTTAAAGCACTCAGCTGGTAACCAAAAGGTGAGTGGTTCAAACTGACTAGTTGCACTATGAGAGAAAAATGTGGCAGTCTGCTTCTGTAAAGATTTACAGTCTTTGAAACCAAATGGGACAGTTCCACTCTGTTATAGGGTCACTATGAGTCAGAATCTACTCAGTGGCAGTGGGTTTGGTTTTGGTTTCAGATTTATATGATAGAATCTTTGCTTTAGGCCTAAGCCTGATTGATTCTTACAGACATATCAGTAAGTGAAACAATCCAAAAAAAAAAAAAAAAAAACATACAAGCCATGCATGCATGATTTCTTTTATTTATATGCAAGGTTAAAAGACACAAAAACTAATTTATGTTGCTAGAAGTCAGAATATTACTTTCCTTTGAAAGGGAGGGTGGAGTTGATGATTAAGAGGAATCCTGAGATGGCCTTTGGGAGTGGTGGTACTCCACGTCTTGATCTGTGTGGTGGTTATGTGGGTGTTCTCACCTTGTAACAATGCACTGAGACATAACCACATGACTTGAACACTTCTATGTAAGTTATCCTTTAAGGAAAAAGTTTATTTGAAAAAGTTTGTTTAAAAAAGTCAGTAGCCCCAAGTATTAGCCATACCCCATGGTAGCTGCCAGGCCCCCACCATTACCTGTTTCATGAGCAATGCCCTCATTTTTAAAATGAGAAGGGTGCAGGAGCTTAAGTGACTGCCCCAAAGTCATATAACAAATCCATGACTCAGAACTAAAACCCTCAAGTCTTGATTTCTTTGCCAGGGCTCTTGATTTATGTGTGTATAATGCTATTCCAAGAAAATATATCAGTGTCTTCTCAAGGAAAAAGTTCCTTGGATCTGTGCATTCAGAAGCTGAGTTAGTATATATTCAATGAAACGCCTGCTCTTTGGCCATATCCCAGCTATTATGCAGGCTGCTGGCAGAACATCCCCTGAATCTGTGAAAATTTGCAAAGCAAGGCCAGGCCTCAATCTGCAGCTGGCACAACACATTTCTGTTTGAAATGAAATTTAGTTGTGTTTTTTTCTGACTGAATTACACATAAAGGGGAAAAAACTGGTTGCTTATCCATTTAAAGTAATCACAATGCCAAGGCCACACAACACAATTAAAATACTACAGACAATCAGGTTACATGGCAGTAACACTCCATTGCCAGCTCTGCTTTTCCATCAGTGCTGAAAGGCTAGTCAGAGAAAGTCAGGGTAAGAGGGCACCAAGCTGTCCGAACTGGTGAACCCAAAGCTGAACCGCAAGAAGGCCACGCCTCTTGGTAGCCAAAAATCCTGAGTCCCAGGCTCCCTGATATCACCATCCTCCAGCAGTTAAGCAGATGTACCTGTGAGAGGCCTTCATTCCCAGATCATTTGCCCAGGTGTAAAGAGGAAACACACACAGGAATTTTCCAGCTACAAGCCCTAATATCCTGCACACTTTACTGCTTCAAGTATTTAGGCAGCAATAAGGCTGGGGCTACTGTATGCACAGAGTAGCAGGCCAGAAGAGCAGGAGAAAGGGGTAAAACCCAGGAAGCCAAAGAGAGGGGCAATCAGCCAAAGGGATTAGGTGAGGAGGGAACCAGGGTCTCCAGGAGCAAAGTAAGCACGGGCAGGCTGGTGCTTACTCACTGATCTGCACTGAACACTTTCCCTTGTTACCCTCCCGAGAGGGACCGGTCTCCAGGAGCAAGGTAAGCACGGGTGGGCTGGTGCTTACTCACTGATCTGCACTGAACACCTTCCCTTGTGACCCTCCCAAGCGGGACTGGGTCTCCGGGAGCAAGGTAAGCACAGGCGGGCTTGTGCTTACTCACTGATCTGCACTGAACACTTTTCCTTGTTACCCTTCCGAGAGGGACCGGGTCTCCGGGAGCAAGGCTAGCATGGGCGTAGCACAGAGTAGCAGGCCAGAAGAGCAGGAGAAAGGGGTAAAACCCAGGAAGCCAAAGAGAAGAGCAATCAGCAGAAGGGATTAGGTGAGGAGGGGAAACTCAGGGATGCCCAAAGAAGCAGGCCAGAAGAGCAGGAGAAAGGGGATTAAAAGACAGAAGCCAGACAGAGGAACAGTCAGCCACAG
>NW_006921926.1:2771327-2785550 GCF_000298275.1 Orycteropus afer afer | reverse complement strand
GGTGGCTGCGATGATGGGCTCAAGTATAGCAGGGATTGTGGGGCTGGCACGGGATCGGGCAGTGTTTCGTTCTGCTGTGCATGGCGTCACTATGAGTCGGAAATGACTCGACGGCACTTAACAACAACAACAAACCTGGGGCTATGTATGCATAACTAGATGCTGATTAAAATGGACAAGGTATGATGAGTTATGACACAGATGGCTGCCTGAACCCGACACATACAACACACACACACACTTCATACAATCTAAAGCATGTACAAACTTTACAAGATCTGAATTACCTGTTCCAGAAAATACTGCTACCTTGAAGAACTTGTGTAAGACCTATAAATGGTTTTTCCCCCAACAAATTAGTATAAATCAACCAGTAGCTATCACTTTGAAATACTTCCCAATCTCATCAAAGTCTAAGGGAAAAGTTTATCTTCCTCACAGAGAGTACACAAATGAAAGATCTGAAGGTAAATAGCTGATAAAAACTTCAAACAACTTTTTTTTTAACATAAAAGACATGATTTTCCTTTAAATGTAACTACAATTATTCATTAACAAAGCTAACAGCAAAATACCCTAAATAAACATTAAGGCACCATCCTAATGTAAATTATACAGATATACCTACTATCTTATTTACCTTATGTTGCTATAACAGGAATACTACAAAAAGATGGTTTTAATTAAAAAAAATTATTTTTTCACAGTGTAGAAGGCTGGCAGTCTGAATTCAGGGTGCTAGCTGTAGGGGACGGCTTTGTCTCTATATCAGCACTTGTCTCTTCAGGTTGTTTCCCGGTTTCTTGGAGATGTCCATGTGGCTTGGCGTCAATCTTCCTCCATCTCTGCTTGCTCACTTGCTAGTTGAATTTCTTTCATATCTCACAAGAGATTCACTCAAAATACACCCTACACTGATCCTCACTCATTAGCATAACGATACAATCCATCTCCAAATAGGATTATAACCACAGGCATAAAAGGTAGGATTTACAGCACATATTTTTGCAGGACACAGTTCAATCCATAACACTGGCCTAAACATTTCATTTTAACTAGGTATAATTGAATTAATTTGGTAAATTTGCAGTGAGAACATGAGTTGTATTAAGAGGTATGTGTAGTTTAGTGAGTACAAATTTACCACCAAACTGTCTAAACAACTCTTCAACATAACGTTTTTAATATTTTTTTAAAGTGTAACCACATTTCCAATCCCAATTCCCAATTCCAACTTTTAATCAGTTGAGCCAAATCTGAAAAAAGGATATAATACCAAAAGCAAAACATTTAAGATCACAGTCAACAGGCATCTTTACATTTTAAAACTCTGAAATGTGTTTTACGCATTTGCTAGAATTCAGATATAAATTTCACTTGCAGCTCTTTGAAGAGCCAAATGGTTAAACTGCACACATCTACAAACTATGGACACATCAATCCCAAAACCACCAGCATATCCTATCATTTGAAACAGTGCAATTTTATGCAAATAAAATTAATTTCATATTCATGTACTGTATCTACAATAAATGCTGCCATAGTGGATTATGTTTTATAAGGCAAATATATATGAATGGTTCATTCCCAGTGCACTTAATTTGCAAAATCAACCAGAAATCAAGAGTAACAGATTGCAAGTCTGCAATTTATAAGGCACTTGTGTTCCTCATTTATTTATTTATTTATTTATTTATTTGTAACAGAAAAGCCTGGTGTTCTAGTGTATTCAGTTTAGCTTACATGTGATAAAACAGGTTTGTATCAGGGACTGTGAAGGGTCTGAGATTTTTATCTTGCTTTCCAGCTATTAGCTTAGCCTGCCAGAGTTTTATAGATCCTAGCAGGAGAGGCGAGAACCCTGGGTCAAAGACGAAGGACTTTATTATTACTCCTCGTAGCAGAGTCCCATGGGGCAATGCAGAGCAGCCCAGATGGATGCTGCACCTGCAGTGTTGTCTGTGTCACAGCCAAAGAGTCCCAAGCTTAGGAAATCCCCAATCTTGTAAGGAGAGCTACAAGCAAATCTGCCTAAACTTCGTCTCAGAGGGAGTCTACCCTGATCAAGAAACAAATCTATCTTCTTCCCCAGAGGGAGACACCACCTCTAGCTTCTAAGGCTGATTGCTAGAAAATTTCTTTGATAGTCCAGCACAACAACTGTCACAAGCCACGTAGGAACTCCATGTGGAACTGCCACCCAGCCCCACAGCAGGAGTTTTGTACTATAATCTCTATACTTTCTTAAATGTATTTTTTCTAAAAACAAACGCACGTTACCTAAAAATAAAGGTCTAGTACTAGCTAGAAGAACACTTTTTTTGTAGTGATAAAAATGGACAAAGTTTGATTTTGACAGATAGGAAAAAAAAAAATCCCTTTTGATGGTAGAATTAATAACATTACCACAATACAGCTTATTTACAAAAATAATTTTTAAAACAATCATTTGAACATCTAATAAATAATACAAATAGTCTATATATTCTAAGTAGAATAAAGTCAAAAGGTAGGCAAAAAGACAATACAAAAACTTAGACTAATATTCAGTCTATTGGGTGCTCTACAATGCCAATAAAATCTATGACATTTTTAAAAATCAGACAGTATTCCAGAAGTAACCAAATAGTTTGGTCTTTGGAAAGAGTATTTATCTGGCTATCAGATACAGTTGTTTGAAATTACAAATATGTATTGCCCAAAATAATGAAATAATAAAACTTAATAGCTAAGAAAAAATGTTAACATTTTAATCTAATAAAAAAACAACCAAAGGCTTACAACACAACAGTGAAATATTTCAAAAGGATAAAAGCAAGAATGGCAGGAGGAAGTGAAGGAGGGATGGAAAACATAGTTTCTTCTTTAAAAATTAAAAAGTTTAAGTTTTGCTTCAAGACCCACAAAATTTGATGTAAATTCCTTGATGTACGTAGGCAGTCCCCAGGTTGCAAACATTTGACTTGTTACAACCTGTACTCCTCCTAAAATCTGTTATATTAAAAATTCGAGGTACATATGATGGTTTGTAATAACAAACAGGTGCTACTTTGCAATACACATCAAAACATTATTATCAGTAGTAGAAGTATGTTAAAGATGCTTTGACATCTTTAAAGTATTTCTTTAATGGTTTTTATGCATAGAAAGGTACACTATATACTACATACTAAGACAAACATTTGACTAACTGACATTAGATACGAACCATACCTAACTATTCCAACTTAATGTACAAATGCAACTTAGAAACACACTTAGCAACAGAACTCATTCATAATCCAGGGATTGCCTGTATTGATAAGAAGAAAGAAGGAGGAAGGGGAAAATCAGTGGAAGGATGAGTAGTTATTTTAATACTCAATAAAATTTCTGGACCAAATATTTCTTCATTAGCTTAAGAAGTTGATGGTCATCTTTTATATTTTAAATGGTATATCCTTAAAAATTTTAGAGACTAATAACCTTCATGAAATTTTATTAAGTTTGAGAGGATAATAAAGCTCAAAGAAATCTGGTAAATTTGTGGCCTTCCGGAAAATGTGTTCATCTACTCTGTGAGTGAAGTTACAGGAAATACTCCTAGGCTCCAATATTATCTTTTTAACACCCACCACACTGTTACATAATAACCAAAGTATCATTTGTTGTATTATTTATTTTTTTATTATTTTTAAAGCAATCACTGAGTGCTCTTGGATCATAATTAATAGCAGGCTGCAGATATTCTGGTCATTGCTTTACAGGAAATGCCTGACCTAAAGGTCATCATATTTATTACAAATTGTTCTAACCTCCTAAATATAGAAAATGAAAGGCAATTCCTGTTATTTGTTGAACAATTGTACATAATCATAAAGTTGATGCTCTGTGAACAATATCAATACATTTAGCCAGTAGATATATGGAGCAAACAGGATGACACTGAGGAGTCATCACACAGGATAATAAGCAGCAATATGGGAAATCAGCAAGGGGAGGTACAAAGACTACAGTCTTCAAAGACAGATCTGGTTTGGTTAGCTGCATGACTGAGAAAAACTTCCATTTTGTTTATCTATCTATAAAGTGGTAATAACAATACCAACTTCTTAGGGTCTCTGTGACACTTAAACCAGAAGCTCTGATAGCATAGAGCTTAAAGCATCTCTGACACATGTGGCAGAAACTCAACAAATGTGTTAAATTTGCTTCCCCACCTATTTACATCTGTGCTGATGCTACATTCCAGACTTTGAAATTCAAAAATAATCCTAATTAAGAAAACAGGAAGGAAAAAAATAAAGTATAAGAAATGCCTTTCTTGAAGGTAGCTACTAAATGATTTGAAGCTATCACTCATAGCAGGCAGTTAAATAATGAGTGTCATTCTCCCTCATATGGTGTGGGAAGAATCGCTCCTCAATTGACCATTTTGCAGTCAATTTAGGTTTCTCCAGCTGTATTTCTGGACATCTACCAAAATGTACTGACTCAAGTGTGGCACTCCAAACTGCCCAGTGTAATGGACAAAATAGAATTAATGCTGTCAATATTATTATCATACAGATTAACTGACTTTCTCCCTGGCAGTAGGTAAAGCTATTCAGTTAGTTTCCATTATAGTGTCATTCATTTGGTCAAAAGTCAACAATGTTTAACTGAAAGGCAACTGAGAAAGGCGATCTCCTCCTTTCCCTGTATTTTCAGCAATGTTAATGTGTTGCCCACCTATAAAGATCACATCACCAGTTTTAGGTCTTTAAGTAATAAGTAAAGGCTGTCTCTATGCACTCATTAGCACCATTTTTAATCAACTGCCTGCAGCCAGCCACAAACATGAATACACACATTCATATATTCACATGCATAGATGATGAATAAATTTGGATATTCAGGCAGTCCTTGGGTTACGAACATCTGACTTGTACACAACTCCTACTTGCTTTTTAATGTTATGTAAATTTGTCCTCATTTTGAAATGACTGAACCAACCCCTCAAAAAAAAAAAAAAAAAAAAAAAAAAACCCTACCACCGATTCTCTTCCAACTCTTAGCCACCCCCTTTGGGTTTCCAAGGTGGTAAATCTTTACAGAACTAGATTGCCCAGTCTTACTTCTGCAGAGTGGCTGGTGAGTTTGAACTACCAACCTTCTGGTTAGTAGCCAAATGCCTTAGGCACTACACCACCAGAGCTCCTTGAACCAACTCCTACTCAAAACAAATTCTTCACCACAATCAACTTCACATGCTGCACATGCAGGTTTTAAATCATTGAAAAGGCTTCGAGCCTTTCCTTGTATTCAATGCCATCAAGTCGATCCTGACTCATAGAGACCACCTTTGGGTTTCAGAGGCAATAAACCTTTACAGAAGTAGATTACCCAGTCTTCCTTCTGCATAGTGGCTGGTGGGTCTGAACCACCAACCTTCTGGTTAGCAGTCAAATGTCTTATGCACTATACCACCAGAGTTCCATGCACACACACACACAAGCATGCATGCATGCGCTCAAACACACACACACACACATACAAAAACCACTCCCACTGGAAACCCTATAGGGTTTCCAAGGCTGTAAATCTTTACAAAAGCAGACTGCTTCATCTTTCTTCAGGGGAGCAGCTGGGGGGGTCAAACCACCACCCTTTGGTTAGCAGCTAAATGTCTTAACCACTACACTACAAGAGCTGCTTTCTTGCACTAAAGTAAGGCTAAATAAGAGCTGTATGTACCTGTTCTGACTCACCTACAAATTCTTAAAGATACACTTAGGAATGACCTCATATGCACCCTGGAGACTGCTTATAATTAAAAACGGGAGACCATTAAGAAATTTCCACAATCTGTTTAAGATACCTAAGTGATATAAATGGCATTCTGGACCAGACAAATTGATAGGGGAAAATTAAAAAAAAAAAAGATCAGTGGTTGCATGAGCTGGGGGGTCAAAGAAAAAGACTGAACACAAAGAAGCATGGTCTGTATGTTGATGGTGTTGGTGGTTACATAACTGTTCACGTTTCTCAAAATCCACAGAACTATATACGTTAAAAGGCTATTACTATATATAATTTATACATCAATAAACCTATATTTAACAACAACAACTAATTGGAAAAGGGAAAATAAAGTAGGGGAGCCTATAGTGACACCAAATGCTATAATTTGTTCTCCAATGATACTCCATGAAGCTAAAATGCAGAGTTGTCACAAATCTTTAAAGGAACTTGTGACATTTTGTACGTGAATAAATTCTTGGGCTGAATACCATTAGAGGTCAGAATCAACTGAAATTAGTATTGATTAGGTACTGTCAAATTTCAATTCCACATACTAAAGGAAATGAGATCTACAAGAAAAGCAAAAACTTCATTTTAACTAGGAATTTAAATGTCCGCCTTCTCTTCTCATTAATAAAATTTTTCTTCAAAGCTACAGGTTAAAATATAATCACATAAATATATAGGCAGAATTATTATAATTTAAAAAAAAAAAAGTTGTCACGAAGTCAGTTCTGACTCGTGGGGACCTTATGTGTGTCAGAGTAGCACTGTGCTTCACAGGGTTCTCAAAGGGCAAATTTTTCTAAAATAGTTCACCAGTCCTTTCTTCTGAGAGACTTTTGTGTAGACTCAAACCTCCAACCTTTCGGTTAGTTAAGTGAGCTCTGCAAAAACAGCAAGGAGGCCACATGTCCTGACCTCCTCTAATCCCACAAGAGGAAGTCAGAATTACCATCAATAACCCAAGGCCTATTCCTGCCAGGCCAGACATGCTGCCTCCCTCCAGCCCTTTCACCAACCGTTCCTCCCAAAGCACCCACCACCTCTCCTCTGCGTTCGATAATTCGCTGCAGTGGCCACACAGAGCTCACAGATTATGGGGTTTATTAGGGAAGCACCACAGGCTACAATTCAAGTTCAGGAAAAAAATGCTCAGTCTCTCTCCCAGCCCACCGTCCCTCAGCCAACAGTCTCTCACAGTCTCTTTCCCAGCAGTGCTGGTCCCTCAGTGTCTCACTCAGTGATGTGTGTCTCTTGCGTCTCTTTCCCAGCAACACGTGTCTCAGGAGCCCGTGTCTCTTTCAGCAGCACATCTTCCTCCACCAGCAGTCAGAGAGAGGTCTGCCTCTAGGAGGCCTTCTTTTGAGCCTGGCAGGGTGGTCCAATTAGCCAATCATAGCATCAGAACTCTAAGCACCTGAGAGAGAGTGGGCACTTCCCAGAACATTGTTTTGTGCCACTCCCAACAGAAATACTCCAGGTGGACAACTTCAGCAATCAGGTGCTCCTCAGTTGCTCATAGAAAATCCCACCTTGGAGTTTACAAAGACTTATGGGTAGAAAAGCCACACTAAGTAATTCACTACACTGCAAGCTCTTAATAGTCATTGCCACAACCACACTAACTCTATTATCATAAGAAAACCTAAAAATATTTCCAATCCCCATACTGCTCTACATTTATGGGGGGGGGGGGGATGCATATTCTGTAGCATTTTCTCAATTATTACCTAATTCTTCAGACACACAATTAATGAAATCTCTTATGAGGGAATAAGAATACTTTATTTTGCATAGTGTTTCAGAGTTAAATACCACATCATATATGTTGTATCCTTCAATCTTCACTAAACCATGTTCAATGAAGATTATTTAAAATCAGGAAAGTTGTGCATCAGAGTTGTATCCTTTCACCACACTTACTCAACCTGTATGCTGAGCAAATAATCTAAGAAGCTGCACTAGAAAAAGAGAAGCATGAAGCCAGGATTGGAGGAAGACTCATTAACAACCCGCCATATCCAGATGATACAACCTTGCTTGCTCCAGGTGAAGACGACTTGAAGCACTTCCTGATAAAGATCAAAGACTAGAGCTTTCAGAATGGATTACACCTCAACATAAAGAAAACCAAAATCCTCACAACTGGACTAATAAGCAACATTATGATAAGTGGAGAAAAGATCAAAGTTATCAAGAGATTAATTTTACTTGGATCCACAACCAATGCCCATGGAAGCAGAAGGGAAAAAAAAATCAAACTTTAAAGAAGAATGAAGAAAACCAAAAATGCATGGGAACAATTAGTCCCAGGGACTAGTACACCATGTGATCCTCAGCCAATACAATTATGAGACCAGAAGAACTAGATGGTACCCAGCTACCACTGTCAACCACTCAGATGGGAATCTATGTAGGAGATACTGGATAGAGGGGGATAACAATGTAGAACAAAACTCAAAATCATGGGGGAAAAAAGGGGGCAGGACCAGGTTTGCTGGTCTGATAGAGCCTGGTGGAACTCCTGAGTCTATGGCCCCTAGCTGCCCTTCAGGTCTGGAATTAAATCCACTCCGGTGGCTTCCAGCCAAACAAAAGACAGGTACATGAGCTGAATATTACATTATTAGGTAGATACACTACTTGGAGAGATCAATCATGGGAGAAGAGAAGGGATGTGTATATGCACAGAGAGAGAGCTCAGGGGGCAGGAGTGTATGGGAGGGAAGGACACAGAGAACAGGTGGCTATGGGGAGGAAGTGGGAGGAGAGCTGCTGAATTGTGGGAGATTACAGTAATGTCATGAGGCAAACTGCATGTGAGGGGCTGAATAGAAGATGAATTTACTCTGTAACTTTCACTCAAATCACAATAAAATTGAAAAAGAGAAAAACAAACTTTGCATTGGGCAAATCTGCTCCAAAAGACCTCTTTAAAGCATTCAAAAGTAAAGATGTCATTTTGAGGACTAACATGCATCTGACCCAAGCCATGGTATTTTCAATAACCTTATATGGTATGCAATGGGAGCTCTGGTGGCCTAGTGCCTAAGGCATCTGACTGCTAACCAGAAGGCTGGTGGTTCAAACCTACCAGCCACTCCTCAGAAAGAAGATTGGGCAATCTACTTCCCCAGTGGTATCACCTCAGAAACCCTAGGAGGGGTCGCTATGGTCAGATCTGACTCGATGGCAGTAAATTTGGTTTTTGGTTACGTATATGCAAAAGCTGGACAATGAATAAGGCAGATTGAGTAAGAATTGATGCCTTTGAATTATGATGTTGATGAAGAATACTGAATACAGCATGGACTGTGAGAAGAATGAAAATAATCTGTCTTGGCAGAAGTACAGCCATAAATGTTCCTTGGAAGTGAGGATAGAGAGACTTTGTCTCACATACTTTGGAAATGTTATCAGGAGGGACCAAACCCTGGAGACACACATCCTGCTTGGTAAAGCAGAGGGTCAAAGGAGAAGAAGATGACTATCGATGAGAGGAACTGACACAGTGGCTGCAATAATGGACTCAAAAGCAGCCACAACTGTGAGAATGGTACAGGACTGAGCCATGTTTCCTTCTGTTGTACATCGGGTATCTATGAACCAGAACTGACTTGATGGCACCTAACAACAAACAAGAAGTCCTTCAGTAGGTGAAGAAAGACGTACATACAGTGTGGTAGGTCGTATCAATTACAACTAATGACAACTCCATGATTGTAGAGTAGAACTGCACTCCATAGGGTTTTCAAGGCTGTAACCTTTAGGAAGCAGAAAGACTGGCCTTTCTTTCAAAGGTGCTGCTGGGTTGGTTTGAAACACAAACCTTTATGATGGTAGTTGAGTGCTTAACCATTTATGCCAACCAGGGACTCCAGTGCATCCGTACAATGGATTACTTTCACCAATCCAAAGAAGTGAGCTGTCAAGCTATGAAAAGACACAGAGGAACCTTACATGCAAATTGCTAAATAAAATAAACCTGTCTGAAAAAGCTACATACTGTGTGATTCCAACTATATGACATTCTGGAAAAGTCAAAAAAATATAAACAGTAAAAAAAAAAAAAAAAAAAGATAAGTGGTTGTCAAGAACTCAGGGAAGAGGGGGAAGGAATGAATAGGTAGAACATGGGTGATTTATGGCAGTGAAACTATTCTGTGTGATATCGTACTGATGGAAACATGACAATATTTATTTGTCAAAATTCACAGAACTATGCAACTCAACAAGTTAACTTTAATGTAAGCTATATACTTTGGTTAATAATAATGCATTGATAAGTTAATCAGTTGTAGCAAATGTACCACACAAATGCAAACTATTAATGATAGGAGAAACTGTGCAGGAGCCAAGTGGGTATATAAGAAAGTCTCCGTAATTTGTTGTTGTTGTTGTTAGGTGCCATCGAGTTGGTGCCAATTCACAGGAACCTTATGTAGAACAAAACAGAACACTGCCCAGTCCCACACTGTCCTCACCGTCATTGCTAGGCTTGAGCCTGTTTTTGCAGCGCCTACGTCAATTCACCTCACTGACGGTCATAAGCAGCCCATCCCCAGTTGCACTTTGAGGGCCTTCCAACCTGAGGGGCTCATTTTCCAGCAGTATATCAGACAATGTTCTTCTCCTCTTCAGAAGGTTTGCAGCGGCCAGTTTCTTCAGAAGTAGATCATGCTTCTTCCCCACGTGTCTTAGTCTGAAAGCTCTGCTGAAACCTGTCTACCATGAGTGACCCTGAAAGCTCTGCTGAAACCTGTCTACCATGAGTGACCCTGCTGGTATTTGAAATACCAGTGGCATAACTTCCATCATCACAGCAACACATAAGCCACCACAGTATGACAAAGTGACAAACAAAAAGTAGTCTCTAAATTTACTGTGGGATGGTGCCTAAGGCATTTGACTGCTAACCAGAAGGCTGGTGGTTCAAACCCACCAGTCACTCCTTGGAAGGAAGACTAGGCAATCTACTTCCTTAGAGATCCTGCCTCAGAAACCCAAGGAGGAGTCATTATGAATCAAATCAACTCAATGGCAGTGAGTTTGGTATTTAAAAAAAAAAAACAAAACTCACTGTGCAACTTTTCTGTAAGCCTAAAACTACTCTGAAAAAAAACAGTGTATTGAAAAAGTATGTAGTTTATCATATATGAATTATACCTCAATAAAGTTGACCGGAAAATAAAGTCAATATAAAAGAAATTTTAACTAAAAATAAAAAAAAAATAGTACACAGAAATAAGCTGAAAAGAAGTGAATTAGGCTTATCAAAATGGGAGATAGCATAAATTACACAACTAGACACTAAATTGAGAGTTGAGTTTCTCCTCAACCAAGTCAGAAAGGGAATAATATGGAATTAGAGAAATGTTTTTGCGTTAGATGAATTCAAAGAAGAACCTATCACTTAGTCTTCATAGATGAGGTGTTAGGTAGTAGCTTTAGAAAATATAGAGATATCGAATTAAACATTTTATGCATCATTTCTATTTAAGAAAAAAAAATTAAATGCATAACATTAAGTAATTATTCAATGAAAAAATTTCTACAGCTATTGAGATAATGTGCATTGGGCTTGCTGCTTTCTGACAATATAATACACCACAGGGATAGATAAGAATTGAAGAAAAATCATTTCCCATGTGCCAGGTACTTTATATATGTAATCTTATTTCATCTAACATGCTTAATAAAAGCTTGTTAGATGAAATGAGATTACTGATTTCATGTAGTTAAGTAACACAGCTAATATGTAACTGAAGCAGAATCAGTTCTAGAATCTGTCAAGCTTGAAAATCCTTCTTGTATACTATACATCCACCAACCTAAAGGAGTGGCTTGTCAACACGCCCATTAAACACTCTCTCTCAGATTTCAATTGTCTGAAGAAATCATTGACAAATGCCATGTCATGAGCAATCTGTCCTTATATTCACTGATGTGTGCGCAGAGTACAAACAGCCTATGGTCTAGAGGAAAATAAATTCACTTTAGCCAGCAAGAGGTGCAGGAGTCAGAGCTGCCCTGCTCTGAGACCACAACAGTATTCTCTCTGGTTCTCCCTCCAAAAGAAAACTGATCTTCAGGAAAGAAAAGAATGTGTATTATCAGCCTTAATTCTATTAGAGCCCTTCAGCCAGTTATTGGTTGAATCCCCAAGAGAACTACAACATATAATATGGAAGAGAGAAGCATGATAAAATGACTATCTTGACTATAAAGCATCTGATTTTTAATAAATACTGCATTTTTATAGGTGTGCATAAAATGTGTTAGCTGCAAAATTTATTCTCAATAGCTTAATTAATTGCCTTGTTGGGTGGAGTAATTTAGAATTGTCCATTTACTGAATAGAAAAATCTCTGTTAGTTGAGCTTAGTCAGGCTGTGCTGACAAGCAACCAACTCAGCTGTTTCTTGTGTATCCCAGAAATTCTAGGCATCCTCTAAGTAGGAAACAAACTTTACAGTATTCCTTACAATCTCTCATTTTCTTACAACCTACATTCAATACATCATGAATCCTAGCAGCCCTATCTTCAAAATGTATGCCAAATCTACCAATTCTCTATATCTCTACTGTCCAGATACTACAGTAACCACTTAGATAGTCTAGATGCCTCCACCCTTCATCTCCTACAGCATATTCTATACTGAAGACACACAGGTACTTTTAAATGTAAGTCTGATGTGTCACTCCTTTACTTGAAATCTTCTAAGCCTTCTAAGTTCTTATACCTGTAAGGCCGTACATGAACACACACACATCCCTGAAATCTTCTACCATTTATATAGATAGCATGCTTAGTTCATAATTACTTTCTAACATGGAATCACAAACAGATGAGTAAATTAATGAATACTGTCCTTTGATATATTCTGAGCCATGTATTCTCTTTTCACTCCAATGCTCTTCTTGCAGCACCTGGATAAACTCCAGGCATTCCTCTGCCTTAACATCTTTGCATTTGCTGTTCCCTCTGCCTGGAATTCTTTTTCCCCAGATATCCTAAGTTTCAGCCCCTCAGTTCATTAAATCTTTGCTCAAGCATTCATTCTCATAAGCACCTTATTTTACTGCATCACTCCCTTCCCTTACTTTGTTTTTCTTCTTAGGACCTATCACCATCTAGCATATCATGTTCTGTTTTGTTTTTGGCTGTTTGTTTTTTATTTTTGTTTTGATTGCCAATCTCCCTGTTCTGTGATGTTTTGTCTGTTCATTTCAGTGCTATTTGCCCAAGGCCAAGAGAAGTGTCCGACTCATATGACAATTGAAAAAAAGAGTTGTCAAGTGAATATTCTTGTATGACTCAAATGTAATCAGGACATAAACACAGGAATGCTTATGTTCTTGTTTGTTACCACTGAAATATCCACTACTTCTTCCTCTAATGTTAACAAGTTGCTTAAATGTAAATTTAAAATAAATGATAAATTAGAGAAAAATTCTGTTTTACATGTACTGGAATTTTGTTTATCATAAATGATTTCTGCCTTCCCCAATTTAACAATGTGTTATGCAGATTTCCAAGAAAGTATTACTAGCCTGTGATTTATAAAGATACCATGCTTAGTCGATAATTACTTTGTGACATAGAATCAAAAACAGATGAGATAATTAATGACTACTTTCCATCAATTTATTCTCGCCAAATACCACAAATATGGAAGTCATCCATAAAAAAAGTTTTGTCAAAAGCCTACTTGCTCCTCCTACAAAATATTAAATTAAAA
This sequence comes from Orycteropus afer afer, assembly GCF_000298275.1. Taxonomy (NCBI): domain Eukaryota; kingdom Metazoa; phylum Chordata; class Mammalia; order Tubulidentata; family Orycteropodidae; genus Orycteropus; species Orycteropus afer. Next base: position 2,772,042 of record NW_006921926.1, on the reverse strand, counting down.
GATCTATCTCAGGTAAGTAGTGCTACTATAACAGAAATACCACGAGTAGATGGCTGTAACAAACAGAAATTTATTCTCTCACGTTTTAGGAGGCTAGAAGTCCAAATTCAGAGAGCCTAAGGAATAGCTTTCTCTGTCAGTCCTATGGGAAGGTCCTTCTGGCCTTTCAACATTTGTAGGCCTGGTATCCCTTGGAGATCTCCATATGTTTTGGCATCAATTTTCCTTTGGGTCTAGGGGATTCTTAGCACAGAGACCCTGGGTCCATAGGAGGCACTCCATCTCCAGATCTTCTTTCTTGTTGACAGTAGGTCCCTCCCCTGCTCACTTCTCTCCTTTTTATCTCTTGTAAGATAAAAGGTAATAGAGAGCACACCCCAGGGAAACTTCCCTTATGTTGGATCAGGGCTGAGACCTGAGAAGGGTACTGCATCTGACCCTAATCCCCTTATAGCTAATTAACTGATCATACCAGATCACATCACAGGGAATGATTACATCATTACAGAATTGCCAGATTACATCATTGCAAAACTGTCAAATCACGACAATCATGGTCTAGACAAGTTTGAGGGACACAATTCAATCCATGACAACATCTAATTTCATGTTTTTTTAGATAAAAGCTTCAAGAGAATTCTAATTGGTTACCAACCAGCAGAACAAATTCTTAGGCATGAGGCAGACAGAAGGAAACAGGGGGTGATAGAACAAG
>NW_006921926.1:2757232-2767862 GCF_000298275.1 Orycteropus afer afer | reverse complement strand
TGGGCTCAAGTATAGCAGGGATTGTGGGGCTGGCGCGGGATCGGGCAGTGTTTCGTTCTGCTGTGCATGGGGTCGCTATGAGTTGGAAACGACTCGACAGCACTTAACAACAACAACAACAGAACAAGTGAAACTACATGGAAGGCATCTTAGAGCTAAGTGTCTCTCACTAGTAATTAGCACAGTAAGACAGAGCTGTTTGTACAACTGAGATATCAAAGAGTTCAAATACACTAAGATTAATAATAGCCAAAATATGTTGTTGTTAGCTTCCCTGGGCCTCCAACTCATGGCAACCCACGTACAATGGGATCACTATGATCCATGGGGTTTGCATTGGCTGATTTTTTGGAGGATATCACCAGGCCTTTCTTCTTAGCCTGTCAGCTCCACTGAAACTTGTTCTGCATCCCAGCAACATGGAAGCCTCCACTGAGAGATAAGGTTGTCTGAGTTTGAGATGCATTGCTAAGAATTAAACCCACGTCTCCTACAAGGAAGGGAAGAATTCTACCACTGAACCACCACTATTCTCCAGCCTAGACACAGAGAGCCACAATGCCAAGAAGGAAATTCAGGAGTATCTCCCAATATTTGGAGTGTGTGGAGAAGTAATGCAGTTGTGATTGAGAAGAAAGGAGTTTTAAGGACCAAATCCAGTAGAATCAATGGACATTACTGAAGAAAATGATCTGCTCTTGCCAGATTGCTCCTGCTCATTTAGAAAGACCTTGTAAAGAGTTCTGGTTGTGCAGTGGTTAAAGATTTGGCTGCTAACCAAAAGGACAGTGGCTGGAACTCACAACTCCATGGGGAAAAGATGAGTCTGTCTGCTTCCATAAAGATTTACAGCATTGAAAACTCTATTGGGCAGTTCTACTCGGTCCTAAAGGGTTGGTGTGAGTCACAATTGACTCAAATGTAAAGGGTTGGTTGGTTGGCTATATCTTCAACAACAAAATCTCACAGTTTCTGATTATTTTCACTGGCATGGGAATGCCCTGCCCTAATGTATTGTATTACAGCAGTTGACCCTTCCTGCCTATCCTGATACAACTGTTTTCATAAACCCAAACCCACTGCCACTGAGTCAATTCTGATTCACAGTAACCCTGCAGGACAGAGAAGATCTGCCCCATAGAGTTTCCAAGGCTGTAATCTTTATGGAAGCAGATTGCCTCATATTTCTCCCCACAAAGTGGCTAGTGGGTTTGAACTACCAACCTTTTGGTTAGCAACCAAATGCTTAAACCAATGTACTGCCAAAGCTCCTTGTTTCATAGAAAGGGTGAATTATACTAAAAATACTAGAACCTAGTACTAATTAAAGGAGCCCTGGTTTCAGGAAAATGATTAAGCACTTGGCTATGAACCAAAAGTTCACTGGTTCAAATCCACTAGCTACTAAAAAAAAAAAAAAAAAGATGATATATTCCAAAAAAATATTTCAGCCTAGGAAACGCTATGGGACAATTTGTCCTAGAGGGTGGCTATAAGTTAGAAGCAACTTGATAGCACACAATGACAAGAATACTGATGAGGAAAATGATTCTTATTAGTCAAAATCATACTGGAGCTTTAGTCACTATTTGGTAAATAATTCAGTGGTAATTTATGTCTCTATGATTTCATTAGCAAATGTCATACCATGAGCAACCACAAAATTCCAGCATGTTCCTCTGTACTTGTCTATAAGGTTTGAGTCCAGAGCCTTTTGGTAGGATTATTAATCTTATTTTCTTTTTTTTTTTAGAAAAGATAAATTGTTGAAAATGATTTAACTTCATTTTTCAAAATAACATTTATTATTTTCTTTCTACTTAATGTGTCATCTTTTTATCTTTGTTTGTATTATTTTATTGCTGTTGAAGTTTTAATGCTTTTAAATCAAAAATTCAAAAAGAATACTGAATGACAGAACATAAATTACCACCTCCCAGAATTAACAAATATTTAGGGCTTTTATTGCTGTTTCTTTTATTGAGCCCTTTTTTGTGGGGGGAGGGTTGTATCTAAATATTTTAAAAAGTCTCTTCCTTCCTGTCTCTTTCTCTCTCTCTCAGAATCTTTATTTAACCACAGGACAAAATGACAGTCCTATGGCACAAGAGACATGATTTCTGCTTATCTATACCCTATACACAGGCTTCAAGGGAAGATACTTCCCAAAAGAAACCAGCATGCTATGAATTACTTACTATTTTAAAAATCAGTCATGGACTTGGAGAAATATATGCCCTATAGTAACAATTTCCTAAACACATCTATATTGGTTCTCTTGTGCTACTATAACAGAAATACAACAAGTAGATGACTTTAACAAACAGAGATTGATTCTCTTACAGTTTAGGAGTCTGAATTGAAAGCGCCAGCTCTAGGGGCTGGGTGAAGGCCCTCCAACATTGGGCTTCAGCTCGGCCTCTTGCTCCTGGCTCATGGGAGCTAGAGGCATCTCTTAACTCAGGCAGCTGCTGGGTATCGAGGCCGACAAACCCGAGGTTGACAAGTACTATGGCATAGTCCCAAGAGCATCAAGCAACACAGTTGGCCAGTAGTTTTAAGTCCAGAAACAGTCCCAATATCAGCAGGTAACATGGCAGGTTGCTGAATGAAGACTCGGCTAAATGCGGGATCCAAGTATGCCAGAAAGCTAGAGACCTTTCTAAAAGGTTCTTAATACTGGAAGCAAACCATATCCCTAAGGCAGCTACTCAGCTGCTCAAAGCATATTCCACCACGGAGTTGATTACCAGTTTCATCATGGGGAATACTACATCCAGCTGCTCAGCCACTCAAAACCAAGGCCCAGCAAAGTTGATACACACACCCTTAACTACCACAACATCCCTGGTTCAGTTATGTGTATAATCTGGCCCACACACTGCCATCAAGTCCATTCCAACTCATAGAGACACCTATTGGATTTTCAAGGCTGTAAATCTTTACAGAAGTAGATTGCCTCATCTTCCTTCTATGAAGCTGGTAGGTTTAAACTGACGACCTTCTGGTTCACAGCCAATGCCTTACCTGGCCCTATGATGTTGTTGTTGTTATGTGCCATCGAGTCAGACCTGACTCATAGCGACCCTTCCTTGGGTTTCCGAGGTAGTATTACTATGGAAGTAGATTGCCCAACCTTCCTTCCAAGGAGTGGCTGGTGGGTTTGAACTGCCAGCCTTCTGGTTAGCAGTCAAGTGCCTTAGGCACTACGTTACCAGAGCTCCTGGCCCTATGATAGTGGGAACCAAAAGAAATCTAAGGTGAGAATAGCCATCTCAGGGACAGATCTATGCTATAAGGAGGAGCTCTGGCAGTGTAGTGCCTAAGGCATTTGACTGCTAACCAGAAGCTGGCAGTTCAAACCCACTAGCCACTCTGATTAGTAAGTGGCTTTCTGATTAGACAGACATTGCTCTAAGACATCCTAGAGGCTACTATTGGACTGTCTCATCTCAAGATGATAAATAAGCTTGACCATGGATGTTTCTATTTGAGTCATATACCAGCTATCTTGGAGAGAGGGCTATATATTTATATAAATCTAAACAAGATTTTATATCAATCAAAATATAGCAGGATCATTGCTACTCCAAACTTTCCTAATAATTATGTACGATCCTCTGGATTACTGGGCACTATAAACTCAAAATGTTTCCACATTACCCAAATACTCTTTAACCATTCTATGCAGCTGTCCCATCTTACAGTGGTACTTCCTTTACCCACTTACAACTTTCCCAAGAAAACAAAGTAGATATTTAGTTCAAAATATACAATAGTAAAATCCTAATAAAATCTTAAATATAAAGGCCTATTGATATTCCTGTTACCAATAAAGGCCAAATATATTTTATATATAAACATAAAGAATCTAAACCCTGTAACTAAATTGTATTGGAAACTGAGTTAACATAATTAAATGGCTCATGGAAAATGTTTATGGAACCAGACAGAAACCGTTTAACATTCGGCTCAACATCCAACAACTACGTGATTATGATAAAGTTGATCAGCCCTTGGAGAGTCTATTTCCTCATCTATAAAATAGGGATAATCATAGCAGCGACACTATGTAGTAGCTTTGCCCTCCTCCTGGCACCCATTTAGTGTTCAGTAAATGACCACTGCTGTGATTATATTTTAAAAACTATGGTCTGTGCCAGGAACTGCTAATTACTCATCAATGTCCATTATCCCTTGTTACTTAACTCTAGAATTCCTCATTTTTATCTGGACACATGGCCTTCTGAAATATTCAACATTCCTTGAACTTAGATGTAGCAGGTGATAAAATTTTGGTCGATGAGAATTAAGAAGAAATACTGTGTGTATTCTAAGATATACTCTTAAAAGGAGAAAACAAAAACACAAAAATGACCAGAATTATTAGTTAGGTAGAGATTGGTAGAACCCCCAAGGACTATGGCCCTGGGTTATCCTTCAGGCTCAGAAATAGACTCACTTCCACGGAATGCTCTCAGGGCAACAGTAGAAAGACCTACATACAGAACACCTACCTCAGGAAGATGTACCTACCTACCCTAGAGAGATGCACCCCTTCGATCAATCAGCCATGAGACATCAAAGGGGCAGCATTCACACAGAGGGAAAGCTGGACAGGCAGGAATGCATAGACAAGAAGGGCACAGGGAGGGGGTAGTCACAGGGAGGAGAGAAGAGAGTTTTTTTATGTAATCAGGCCATGAAATCAAATGTGCATGAACTGTTAAATGTAAAACAAATCTGCTTTGTAAATTTGCACCCAAAGCACAATAAATAAATAAATAACAAATGCCTGTTATTGTTTCAAGGAGCTCTGATGCCATAAGTGCCTAAGGCATTTGATTGCTACCTAGAAGGTTGGCAGTTCAAACCCACCAGCCAGTCTGTGGAAGGAAGACTGGGCAATCTACTTTCATAAAGATTTACCACCTTGGAAACCCAATGGGGGTCACTAAGAGTTAGAATCAACTCAATGGCAGTGAGTTGTTTTTTTTTTGTTTTTTTTTGGTTGTTGTTTCATACAAAAAAAAAAAGAAAAAGGAGGAAACAGGATCACAAAAGAACAGTCCAGAGAGGGAAGCACTTGAAAAATGGCATTGTTTATGCTTCTCATTCAAAAGTGTGCATCAGAGCAATTTAATATACTCTCAAAGCTGAGACTCATAGCTAAACATTCAGATTCAGTAGGTCTACAGTACGATCCATAAATGTGAATTTTCAAAAATGCCCCCAGGGTATTCTAATATTTATATAGTTAAGAACCACTGCAAGTAGGGCCTCCAACAAGTCTCAGACATCTAGAACATGAAGAGTAAATGAATATCAATCAATCAGAACATTAAAAATGCTGTTAACTACAAGCTCAGACTACTCCTAAAATAGCCAACAATGCTGGAAGTAGAACACAGTACACAGAAACCTGTAAAAGCTGGATGTATATAAGGCAGCAATCTGTCAGAGAACAAGTGATACAAAAGTGGTAGACCACCAGCCACTCCTCGGAAGGAAGGTTGGCCAATCTACTTCCCTAGTGATACCTCCTCAGAAACCCAAGGAGGGGTCGCTATGAGTCAGATACGACTCAACAGCAGGGGGTTTGGTTATTGGTTTTGGTACTCTGTCAAAGCCACAAAACTTATGAGACCCAGAAAAACAAGGCAGTCCCATTGAGTTCCAGCTCTCTCAGGTTTCACTTTGTGAAATGCTTACTTCTCATTTCTTTTTCAGATGATGAGCTATTTCTTTATATTTTCTCTTCATTTTTCAATTACTATCACATAAAGACATGAAAAACTTTCCCTCTTAATCTTTCTGTGTCCTGCTCCAAACATCCAAATCTCTAGTGACGTGTTCTAGATTTCTTCCAACTGCATTTACGTCCACATTTATCTGCAGCGTAAGTAGCTATCCGTGAGGAAGATGAGTCTCCACAGGTTCTCTGTAACCTCTGAACACAGACTGGCTGCACAACTGCAGATACAGGCTTCTCCATACTTTTTTAAATATAAAGTCATCAACCGCAACCATTCTCTAGAACCAGGGACACTTTATCCTGAGCACATGTGGCAATATCTGGAGATATTTTTGGTTATCACTACTGGGGGTCTTACTGGTATCTAGTGGGCAGAGGCCAGTAATTCTGCTAAACTTCTACAATATACAGGACACATCACCATAACAAAGAACCAGTCAGGTCAAATGTTAATAGTGCTGAGGTTGAGAAATCCTGTTCCGGACAGAGTAGAAAGATACCCCTCCTCTACAAATCTGTAATCACCAACGCACTGCCATCAAGTTGATTCAGACTCACAGTGAGTCCATGAAAACAGAGAATGCTTGTCATGCTCACCCCTGTGCCTGCCCTGTAGACATTCAATCTCAACAACTTGTGGAATAGTATAATGTTTCAATGAAGAGTATGGGCTCTGCAGTAAGACTATCTGAGCCTGACTTCCTGAACCAACGTTTAATGCAATGTTCTGAACCTCTGTTTCTTCATCCATGATATAATAAAAAATACTGTGATAGAAACTTCCTCATGTAATTGTTCAAAGAAAGAAAAGAAAACTAACTCACTGCTGTCAATTCCAACTCATAGTGACCCTATAGGACAGAGAAGAATGGCCCTATAGGGTTTGCAAGGCTGTAAATCTTTATGGAAGCAGACTGCCACATCTTTCTCCCACAGAACAGCTGATGGGTTCTAACCTACTTTTTGATTAGCAGCACTCTTTAACCACTGTGCCACCAGGGCTCCTAAGTACTTGTTATGAAGATTAAATGAGACAACTGATGCACAATAAATGATCAATAAAACAAGTATTAGTCATAATTTGGTAAATGATAATAATAATAGTATTAGCTATTATTTGATGACTGAATGATTTTTTGTGAAACTCCAATAGTGCAGAAAATCTCTTCCTTTTCATCTTTTTTAATCTGCTATGCACTTTTCTTCCATTCCATCTTTAATCATAGCCTGACAACTAGCAGGACACAATTTTACTATTTTATATATGGCTACATTTTATAGAGAGCTTTGTGTTACTAGTTTAATCTCCACTGTTTTCCCTTTATTTTCATTATTGAAAATATGCAGGGCAAAATATACACCAATTAAACAATTTCTACATGACAATTCAGTGACAATAATTACATCCTTCAGGATGTGCAACCTCTCTCACACTGCTTTTCCAAACTGTTCCTCCCTCATTAACATAAATTTCTGTCCCCTAAAGTTCTGATCTAATCTTTCAAACTCTGTTATCAATTTGCTCCCACATAGTTCTTCAAAAGCATACAATGCTCAAGGCAGTTATTCTTTATTAATTAAGGTCAACTGTTGTTTGATTCAAAAAATATTTCAGGAGATATTTTTTGATTAAGGTTGAAAGATTATCTCAGGCAACAGGTTGGGTATTTCATCCAGCCTCAACGGCTCCAGAAAAATCTGTATTCCATGAAAATTTGAAATTCTCAAATTTTTTCCCCCTTTAAATCAGCATTTTTATACAGAATTTGTTAATCAAAACTTTCAGTAATAGTAGCTGGGCACCATCCAGTTCTAGTCTCATGGCAAAGAAGGCAGTTATTTGCAGAGGTAATTCACCATACATTCCACTTCCTCCTCCTCCTATTCTCCACTCTCCTCCTTACTCTGTTGTTCTAGGTGAATGTTGCTGTTTGTTGTTATTTGCCATTGAGTCAGACCCGACTTATAACCACCCCTCCTTGGGTTTCCGAGGCAGTATCACTACAGAAGTAGATTGCCCAACCTTCCTTCCGAGGAGTGGCTGGTGGGTTTGAGCTGCCAGCCTTCTGGTTAGCAGTCAAATGTCTTAGGCACTACCCTACCAGAGCTCCTTCTAGGTGAATAGTGACCAATTATTGTACCTTGAATAGCCACTTGCAAGCTTTTCAGTCTCTAGGCACTACATAACAAATTAAGAGGTAGAACAAAAACATTAAAAATAAAATTAAGCCAATTAACTGGGATATCTCATGAAATCATGACCATAAGCCTCCAAACCAAGAAACCAAATTCCATGAGATGTTTGGTGATACTAAGTAACTTCAGTGGCTACTCCCCTTCTTCTTGTTTTTCCTTTCTTGTTATTATAAAAATACATATCACTCAATATTTACCAATTCAATATTTTATGAAATGTCATCTTTTCGAACACCGTAGGCATAACTTGCTTTCTTGTGCTTAATAGATATTATATTTTTTACAGATTGCTTTGTGTATCTTTCTGAGAGCAAATCTCCATGAACCTAAGAAGAGATCATCTTCCCATATATGACAGAATAATAGGGAAGAACCCTCAAACCCATGTCACTTCCTCTAATAATGAGGTTGTAAGTCACTTGTACAATGTTGGTTATCACAGGAATCAAACACTATAAATCTTGGCAACAGTTCCCACAGTGGCATTATGCTAGGATGTCTAGAAGAAACAACAACGCTTCTTGTCATCCTCTCTTAAACTATGCCTCCTTACCTTTTGCAAGCTCCATCTTTTAAGCTGCTCCCACAGAGGCTCCCATTTTAACCTTCAGGGCTCTTTTTCCTCCTCCTCCACATACAGTTCTATCTTGCTCACTAACGAGACATAAATTTACTGTTGTCTCTATAGTTAGCATGCATCGAGAAACCCTTATATGTCAGGCATTTTGATGTACTTCACTTACATTGTCTCCTTTAAGTTTTGTAACAGTATTACAAAAAAGATATTGTTATCCCCATTCTATATAAAAGACTACTGAGACTCCATTTAAGAAAGCTGTTCCAAGTCACATTAGTAAATGGTGAAATCTGAAGTCCAAGCCCAGTCTGCTGATTACCAATGCTATTTCCTCTAACTTTTGACAAGCCTATGCTTGACCCCTCTGTGGCCTCCTGGAAAACTCATAACATTTAACAGAATCTGTACATTCTCGTTTGATGTTTTTACACAGGACCATTCCACAGCCATGTATAATTAGTCATTCCCATTCCCTCCTTCTGAAAAAGGTCAAGCACAAGGACTCTTCTTTCCTCCATCTTGAGTATCGCTTATGTTCACACAAAAACCCTTAGGATGAAATTTCTCATTGTCTAATGAATTACTGGAGGAAAAAAAAAAAAGAAGAAGACTATTCCCTTACTCAGGCAAAGTGATCTGGTTTCACATGATTATTTTTTCCACCATGATATGCTGAGAGTCACTTCTGCATTAATTCCAGTCATGTATGGAGATAACCTAACTTTCAGCCTGACTTGCCATTTAAAAGATTTACATTTCAACAGAGACATATATTATAAATTTGCCATATTAAAAAATAAATTAAAAATCCTCCACATTCCTTCATTTTCTTTCATTAGTGTGACAGTTGTGTTAAGTTGGAAGGCAAGAAAAAATATGAAATATCTCAGTCTGGCTAGCCTTCCACCTAAACCTGCAGCTTTACAGAGAAGAATACAGGCATATCTAAGAGATACTGAAGGTATCCAGGCCACTGCCATGAAGTAGCTGTAAATATCACAATAAAGCTAGTCATGTGAATTTTTTGGTTTCCCAGTACATATAAAAGTTATGTTTAGACAATATCACAGTCTATTAAATATGCAATAGCATTATGAAAAAGTTTGAAATATTGCAATAATTACCAAAATGTGACACAAAGACATGAAGTGAGTATATACTGCCTGAAAAATGGCACCAATACATTTGCTCCAGGTAGAGTTACACAAACCTTCAATATGTAAAAAACACAGTATCTATTAAGCACAAGAAAGCAAGTTATGCCTACAATGGAAGAAAATAAGAAGAGGCAAGAGAGTGAAAAGAAAAAATTTCTAATGTAAAGGAACAGTATTAATGTGCCATCCTCTCAGTAGAGCAGACCTGAAACCTTGAGGTTTTCTCTAATTCATTTTTCCTTGTCACCAAATTAAGGCACTCATCAACTCCAATTGCTTTTGTTTCCTTCAAAATGTGTCTTATGTCATCCATACTCACTGCCATCAAGTCAGATCCAATTCATAGCAACCTCTCCTTGGGTTTCCGAGGTAACATCACTACAGAAGTAGATTTCCCAACCTTCCTTCTGAGGAGTTGCTGGTGGGTGTGAACTACCAGCCATCTGGTTAGCAATCAAATGCCTTAGGTACTACCCCACCAGAGCTCCCTCCCTATATCATATATAAGTGTTTTAAATATCTACTGAGTGACTACCATGGACAAGGAACTGTGCTATGTACCAAGGGGTTGAATAAAAAAGAATAAAAAAAACACTGCCATTGAGTCAACTCCAACTCATAGAGACCCCCACTGGGTTTCTAAGGCTGTAAATCTTTACAGAAGTAGATTGTCTCATCTTCCTCCCAAAAATCAGCTGGTGGGTTTGAACCACTAACCTTCTGGTTAGCATTTAAATGCCTCACCTACTATGTCACCAGAGTTCATTAGGGGTTGAAAAGTAGATACTATATATACCATTTCTGAGACCTTCTCAGGATATATTCGTAGCATACTAGCTCTTGTCCTCTCTGAGCCTGCAATCTAGTAAGTGGGAAAAGATGTGCAGATAACTACTAAATGAATTTATTAGGACAATGATCCAAAGAGAATAACAGCTGAAAAGA
>NW_006921926.1:2714678-2757132 GCF_000298275.1 Orycteropus afer afer | reverse complement strand
ATATATATATATATATATATATATATATATATATATATATATATGATTAAAAAGAGAAGAATCCAGGTAAGACAAATCAACACAGCTTCAAGAAGGTGAAACTTGAAACACTTCACCTAGAAGAACAGTCAAGCTCTTGTGCTATGATAATTCTTCCTGTGCTATGATATAAAAAGTTATACCTTTTTTTTTTTTAATCTCAGCTCATTAGTTTTAATCCACAGCATTTCATGGAATTATGGCTCACTCTGAGTCAAAGTCAATGTGATGGCACCTAACAATATGTTAAAGTGAAAAAGACCAATGGAATAGAATTAAGGAGCTCTGGTGGTGCTGTGGTTCAAAGCATTTAGCTGCTAACCAAAAGATCAGTGGTTCGAACTCACCAGCCATTCTTCAGGAGAAAGATTAGGCACTCTGCTTTCATTGGGCAGTTCTATTCTGTCCTATAGGGTCACCATGAGTCAGAATCAAGTCAATGGAAGTGGGTTTGGGCATGGAACAGAAATGACAACTCAGAAGTAAATCCATCCACCTATGGACAGCTGATTGACAAATGGCTGAACTCCATGAAGTCAGGAAGCGATAGTCTCATCAATAATTGGTTCTGGCCAAGAACCTGATGGTGCCCGGCCACCAATGCCAACCACACAGGAAAGGATCAAATCTAGAGATCTTGAATAGAGTGGGCGAGAAAACGTGGAACAAAATCCAAAAACTCATTAATGACCAGAATTACTGGTCAGATGAAGTCTGGTGAGACTCCCAATACTATGGCCCTGAATTACATTTGGCTCCTGCAATAAAACTCACCCCCAGGGGCGGGCTCTCAGCCCAATGATTAGCGAGATGTACACACAGAACACTCAACCCAGGATGCTCCACCCACACACTCAATGGTAATACATCCCCTAAAGCAATAAACAATGGGACACCAAAGGACCAACATTCAAACTGAGGAAATGCAGGAGAAACATGAGTGCATAATTATGAGGGGCACAGGGGGAGTGTTGCAGGGTAGAGAGGGGAGGAGACTGGGTTAGGTTGGACATGGCAAATGGAGAATGAAACTAAATGTATGTGTGACTTTGAATGTAAAACAAGCTCTTAAAATAAAAAATAAATAAATAATTGGTTTTGGCCAAACTGGATATACATTTGCATAAAAATGAAACAGGATTCATACCTCACACCATACACAAAATGTAAGTCAAGATGAATGAAAGATCTAAATGTAAAATCTAAAACTACACAAAGTTCATGGAAGAAAATAGAGAACAAACCTAGGGGCCCTAACTTATGGCATAAATCGATTTCCAAACCTAACTAAAAATGCACAAACACCAGAATATAAGTTAAACAAACAAACAAACAAAAAAAGAACTCACTGCCATAGAGTCATTTCAACTCATAGAGACTCTTCCCTGGGTTTCTGTGGCAGTATCTCTACAGAAGTAGATTGCCCAATCTTCCTCCCAAGGAGTGGCTGGTGGGTTTGAACTGCCAGCCTTCTGGTTAGCAGTCAAATGCCTTAGACACTACGCCACCAGAGCTCCTAGAATATACACCAGATAACTGAAAATTAAATAGCTATGTTTATCAAAAGAATTCACCAACAGAGAATTTACAGAAATAAAATTTGGTGATGACATATCTGACAAGGGTCTAACCTCCAAAATTTATAGAAACTTCAACACATCAACAACAAAAGGACAAACAATCCAATTTAAAAGAAAATGGGCAAAAGACATAACAGACACTTCACCAGAGAAGACATTCAGGCTGCTAACAAACACATGAAAATATGCTTGCCATCACTGTCCATTAAAGAGAAAAGTCAAAACTACAATGACATACTATCTCACCCAATAAAGGCATTGATAAAAAAAGAAAAAAGACAGAGGACAATAAATGTTAGTGAAGGTGTGGGGAGACTGGAACTCTCATACACTGCTGATAGTAAAACAGTACAAGCACTGCAGAAAAGGGTAAAGCACTAGATATAGACAACAGATGCTAATACCAACCAGTATATCCACAATACTGCATTACCATTAACACCAAACACCAGGCTACAGATAAACACATAAACATTTGAGAAGATCAGATGGGGGTCAGTGAATAGGATTATACTCTAGACCAAGGATAGATTCAGCTGAAGCTAATCTTACACACATACCAGTGATACAAAATACCTGCAATCCTTACAGTAACAATAGAAGACAGACATAGAGTAACCCCTCACAGACAGCCAGACACTGTGGGAGAGAGATCCAGTGGACCTACCAACTCAGGACCATAGTATTGGGGGACACCAGACTCAACTGACACAACAAAATACATAAAAGTCTTGTTCCTCATCCTACATTGGTGAGTAGCAACTGGGGTCTTAAAAGCTTTCAAGCGGCCATCTAAGATGCAGCTAATGGTCTCCTATCATCAGAAGTGAAGAAGAGTTCAAAAACCCAAGGGCATTTGGAAGCAATCACCCCTAGGACATGATGGACCTTGAGACCAGAAGAACTAGATGGTGCCCAGCTACCAATGCCAACCACTCAGGGAAGATCAAAACTGGAGATCCTGGATAGAGTGGGAGGAAAACGTGGAACAAAATCCAAAAACACAATAATGACCAGACTTACTGGTCAGATGGAGTCTAGTGAGACCCCCGATACTATGGCCCTGGGATACATTTTGGGCCTGGAATAAAACTCACTCCTAGGGGCTGGTTCTCAGCCCAATAGTAAACAAGATGTACATGCAGACCACCCAGCCCAGGGAGAGGCACCCACATGCTCTATGGAGATGCATCCCTTGGAACAATTGACCATGGGGCACTAGAGGGGCAACATTCACACTGAGGAAATGCAGGACACACAAGAGTGCATAACTATGAGGGACATGGCAGGGGGGGTTACTGGGAAGGGAGGGAAGGAGATTGGGTTAGGGTTGAGGATGGTAAATACGGTGTGAAACTAAATGTACACAAAATGTTGAATGTAAAACAAACTCCACTCTGTAAACTTGGACCTAAAGCACACTAAAAGAAAATTTTAAAAATATATATATTCTAGAGTAATAAGAGCCATGACCCAAATAGACATGTGTATACAGATTCATTACAGCATTATTCATAGCAGCAAAGAGATGGAAACAACCTAAGTGTCCATCAGTGGGTAAATGGATAAACAAACTGTGGCACATACATATAATGGAATACTATGCAATGATAAAGAATAATGATGAATCTGCAAAACATCTCACAACAAAAGGACAAATATTGCATAAGACTACTGTTATAAAAAGCCAAGAATAGGCTTACACACAGAAAAAAAATTATTCTTTGTTGGTTATCAGGGATGGGAGAGGGAGGAAGAATAACTTACAAGATAGGAAACACATATTAATTCTGGCAAAGGGAATGCCAGTATATAATATGGGAGAAGTCAGCACAATGTGACCAAGGTAAATGAAGACACTGACTGGTACACAAGAATAAAAGACAACTCACTGGACCTGCAGGCTCGGAACCCTAGTCACAGGGGGCATCAAGGTCAACTGGCATGACATCGATCACAAAGACACTTTTCTACATGCTACTTTGGTGAGTAGCGACTGGGCTTTTAAAAGCTTGTGTACAGCCATCTGAGGTGCAACTATTGGTCTCTTCTTATCCAGGGCAAAGAAGAGTGAAGAAAATAAAAGATACATGCAAACAATTAGCCCTTAGGACCAGTGGATCACATGAACCTCAGCCTGCATGACCCTGATAATAGAAGAATTAAATAGTACCTGGATACCACTCCTAACCATTCTGCTAGGGATCACATTAGGAGATCCTGGATACAGCAGGAGAAAAATGTGGAACAAAACTCAAAATAATAAAAAAGACAAGGCTTATTGGTCTGTTAGAGACTGGTGAAACCTCTGAGACTCTGGCCCTTAGTCACCCATCAAGCTTAGAACTTATTAACTCATTCCTGGGGCTCAACTTGCAGCTAAACCACAGACAGGCCTATGAGGTGAACAGTAACATTGGGAGGTGTACAATCTGTAGAACAATCTACCATGAGAGATCCAAAGGGCAGCATGTGCCCAGGGATACAGCTCAGAAGGCAGGGAGGGATAGGAAAGACAGACAGAGGGAAATGGTAACCACAGGGAGGAAGTGGGAAAAGTGCTGGTACATTGTGGGGACTGCAATCAATGTCACAAAACAAAATGTGTATGAACTGTTGAATGAAAAACCAATTTATTCTGTAAACTTTCACCCAAATCACAATAAAAAGTTTAAAAAAAAAAAAACCTATTTGACTAGTCACATTTATATTTCAGTGGATGAAAATAAACAAATGACTCTTTAAAAAAAGAAGAAGAAAGGATAACTAAGGTAAACACTATAACATATTTAATTCTGCAACAACAGTACTAGTAACCAAAAATGTGCTAGTGCTTACATAAGTAGATATGTATGCTACATAGGTGTAGGAAAGTGTTTGGGAGTACATGCATGTGCATATATAGGTATAGCTATGGGCATTTGTATGTACATATTTGTATGTGTTACATACATATTCATACACAAAGCACGTAGGGAATATAGTTATGAAAACTTCTCAGACATACCCAAATACCTCATGGGATTGAGTTACTAGGCTTGAAGGCTAAAGACCACAGTCTCAGGGGACATCTAGGTCAACTGGAATAAGATAGATATTTAAGGAAAAAAACAAACAAAAGTTTTTTTAGTTTTTTAGAAGACAGCCACCTGGCCAACTGACTGGAAGAGATCCATATTTGTAACCATTCCAAAGAAAGGTGATCCAACAGAATGTGGAAATTATTGAGCAATATCATTAATATCACATGCAAGTAAAATCCTGTTGAAGATAATTCAAAAACAGTTGCAGCAGTATATTGACAGAGAACTTTCAGAAATGCAAGCTGGATTCAGAAGAGGATATGGAACAAAGGATATTGCTGCTGATGTCAGATGGATCTTGGCTGTAAACAAAAAATATCAGAAAGATGTTTACTTGTGTTTTATTGACTATGCAAAAGCATTTGATTGTGTGGATAATAACAAATTATGGATAACATTGAGAAGAATGGGAATTCCAGAACACATAATTGTACTCATAAGGAACCTGTACATAGACCAGGAGGCTGTTGTTTGAATTGAACAAGGGAATACTGCATGGTTAAAAATCAGGGAAGGGAGTATGTCAGGGTTGTATCCTTTCCCCATACTTATTCAATCTGTAAACTGAGCAAATAATCCAAGAAGCTGGACTAAATGAAGAAGAATATGACATCAGCATTGTAGGAAGACTCATTAACAACCTGCAACAAGCTAACAACACAACTTTGCTTGCTGAAAGTGAGGATGACTTGAAGCACTTCCTGGTGAAGATCAAAGACTACAGTCTGCAGTATGCATTACATGTCAACATAAAGAAAACAAAAATCTTCACAACTAAACCAATAAACAGCATCATGATAAATGGAGAAAAGATTGAAGTTGTCAAAGATTTCTTATTACTTGGTTTCACAATCAACACCAATGGAAGTAGCAGTCAAGACATCAGATTTGCACTAGGCAAATCTGCTGCAAAAGACCTCTGTTTCAAGTGCTGAAAAGCAAGGATGCCTCTTTGAAGACTAAGGTGCACCTAACCCAAGCCATGGTATTTTCAATCACCTCATATGCATGTGAGAGCTGGACAATGAATAAGGAAGACTGAAGAAGAGTTGATGCTTTTTTTTGTGGTGTTGGCGAAGAATGCTGAAAGTACCATGGACTGCTAAAAGAACTAACAGATCTGTCCTGGAGAAAGTACAGCCAGAATGCTCCTTGGAAGCGAGAATGGCCAGACTTCGTCTCACCTATTTTGGTCATGTTGTCAGAAGGGATCATTCTGTGGAGAAAGATACCGTGCTCAGTAAAGTGGAGGGTCAATGAGAAAGGGGAAGGCTCTCAACAAGATGGAGTGACACAGTGGCTGCAATGACGGGCAAGTACTGTGAGGCTGACACAGGACTGGGCAGTGTTTCATTCTATTGTACGTAGGGTCACTATGAGTCAGACCTAAATTGATGACACCTAACAACAACAACAACAAGAGTTTTTTAAGATAATGTTTTACATCCTAGCTTGGTAAGTAGCACCTGGAGTTTTAAAAGACTGCAAGCAATCATCTGAGGAGCAACTATTGGTCTCTTCTTGCCTGAGGCAAAGGACAATGAAGAAAGCTGTAGACGCAAGGAATCAATTAGTCCAAAGGAGTAATGGCTCACATCAACTAAAGCCTCTTCTAACCTGAGACCACAAGAATTAGATGGTGCCTGACTACCATTACCATCCATGCTGACCAGGACCATAATAGACAATAATCTCACTCTCTGGAGAAAATGTCATGGTCATCACTTCCTTGCATACTTTCTTCCTCTCACAAAGGAGATTCTCTAATTTGCCTGTCACCTAGTCATACCCACCAATTCCTCAAGATTCAATATTTTTCAACTATTACATCTGTCCTCATTGATCTCTTTTTTTGTTCCTTTTTGGCATCTAACATCCTACAGAATTTACATTTATATAGTGCTTTGTACATAATAGATGTACATAACAGGACCATAATAGATGGTCCTGATTAGAATGGGAAAAAATAAAGAACAAAATTCAAATTAAAGAAAGGAAAGAAAAAGACCAAACTTACTGGTCTGATAAAGTCTGGAAGAACCTCCAAAACTACTGGCCTAAGACAATCATCAAACTTGAAACTCAAGACACTCTCAGAGGCCCCTCCCAGCCAAAAAACAGGCCTAAAAAAAATAATAACACCCATGAAGAATGTGCTCCTTAAAACAACAAACTATACGAAACCAAAAGGGGAACATTTGCCCAAAACCAAAGATGAGAAGGCAGGGAGGGACAGGGAAACTGGATGAATGGAGACTGGGAATCCAGGGAGGAAATGAGGAGACGTTGACACATTGCAAGGATTACAACCAATGTCACAGAACAATTTTTGTATGAATTATTGATTGGAAAACTAATTTGGTAAGTATACTTCACCTAAAGCACAATAAATTGTTTTTTAAAAAAAGAAGTTCGATTTCCATGTGAAAAAAGCATATAGACAATTAATGAATTTGCCATTACGAGGCCTAAACCCCCATACTCCCATTACCCATTCTAGATCATGACCTTGTGTTGGGTTTTCAGGATTCCAGACTGTCTCCTCTCCAAATTATTTGACACATTGTTTAGAGATTAATATTTCTTAAGCTATATTTTAATCATGTCATTCTCTTATCCCTCTGCAATCCTCATTTCCTCTCAATTCCAATATAAATTTGTCTTTCTGATCCCATTGTACCTATCCAACTTTATTTCCTGTGAACCTCCATCCTGCATCTTCTTCAAGATCTCGTTCAGTTAAGAGTACAGGCTCTAGAGCTCAAGTACCTACACCTGAACCCTGCCTTTGCTACTCATGAATCACATAATCATGGGCAGTGACACCACCTCTTTCTCAGTGCCTCAGTCTTCTCACCTAAAAATGGTGATAATAGCAGTTCCTGACATTAATCTCACTCTCTGAAGAAAATGTCATGGTCATCACTTCCTTGCATACTTTCTTCCCCTCACAAAGGAGATTCTCTAATTTCCCTGTCATCTACTCACATCCACCAATTCCTCAAGATTCAGTATTTTTCAAAAACTGTATCTGCTCTCATTGATCTCCTTTTCTGTTTTTCTTTGACATCTAACATCCCACCGAATTTACATTTATATAGTGCTTTATACAATACAGTAAGTGGCAGTGTGTCTATTATGTCATAGACTATACCCTGTCTATTATGTCATAGACTATACCCAATACCCCAAGAAAACAAAAGCTGTACTTTCAAGTTGGTTTATCCGTAGTATTTAACCCAGTGCTAAACTCAGGGAAAATATGTATTTGTTAAGGTTAATAAGAAATTTTCTTCTTCCTATCACTCCAAGTTCTATATCTATGTGAATAATTTTTGAATTCTGCCAGGCTAATCTTTATGCCAGAATATTCCAAATATCTCACTTCATAATTGATTACAGTTACTCAATTTATATTTGTGAATGAATGAATGGTTCTATATGGTTTTAAAATATATAGAAAGAAATCTATAATTTTCAGGTTCATGTAAACATGGATAGTGATTGGTGTCAGGCATTCACCAGTTCCTTCCCAAACTAAACCTAAGCAGTGAGTAGCAGCATGTCACAGACCCAGCAAGTTTCCATCCTGCCATCTGGTCTGATAAGGACATGGAGAATTATTAGTAAGTGGCAATGGCTGAGGACAGACAGTACTATTAGTACTTCTGAGTCTTCTTCCACACTGAATATGCAGCTTTATTTATCTATCTAAATACAAAAGCCTTCCAAGAATATATGTGCTTGATTGTTCAGCAAATAATTTTTCTCTATCTTTCCTATAACTTCTATTCTCAGAAATTTGAATACCTCTCAACCAAATATACTGGTTTGTCTTTCTAAAATTTGATATCAAATCCTGTATGAACCATTTGAATCTGAGTAACATCAACCTCGAGAATATGATTTTGTTTCATCACGTACTTTATAGCTTGGTTACTCAGAGATTTTTCTCTGAGCTGCAGCACATTTTGTGTCTGAGACCAAATGCAAAAGTTTGGCTATGTTTTCATGACAGCTGTGATCTAACAACTCCACTTCTTTGCCTGATCCCTGACCCTTAAGCTATACCATCATGGTAGCCTTAATCAAACAGGAAAATATATCTTGAACCAGTCAACAATGGTGAAAAGGGACTGAGAGTCTTTGGGCAAAGGTGGTAAGATCCTTGCACTTTTACAGAAAGCTCCAGATACAATCTGAATCCCTCCCAGGCTCAGAGTCTTTTAATAGTTCTTCTGCTTAAAAGATAAAATCCAAGCTCCTTAATATGATGTACAAATCCTTCTATGATCTTAACCCTGCTAAATAATAAAACTCATCTCTCATCACTTCCTTCTTCAGCATTAAACTACACTCTACTTCTCTTAACCCACTGCCAAAGAATGAATTCCAACTCGTGGCAATTCCACTGTGTAGAACTGAGTTCCATAGGCTACCTCTCTTAGAGGTAAATAAAGACTTGGTCTTAACAGTCCTTTAAAGTAAACATCCTAAAGAACGTGAAGGAAAAGGGGAAGAGAAGGAAAAAAAATAATAAATCTGAAGTCAGAAGAAAAGGAAGTGTCAGAGGAAAGAAAATCAAACCTTTTTAGATTATTAATTAATTGCCATCAAATCAATTCCATGTCATAGAGACCCTACAGGATACAGTAGAACTGTCCCATAAGATTCCCAAGGCTGTAATTTATTACAGAAGCAAACTGTCACATCTTTCTACTGCAAAGCACCTTGTGGGTTAAAACCACCAACCTTGCAGTTAGCAGCTGAGTGTATAACCACTATGCAACCAAGCTCCTTTTTTAGATGATTAGGTTATGCATGTTACTTCTTTACTCTAGACACGCTGAGACCCTATCTAAAAGAAAACTGGATTGGTAATCTCTTCTGAAGCTACTCAAAATACTGGCTGGAAGACTGAGGGAGGGAGGATCACAGCCAAAATCATCTCTTTCCTGTCTACAAGGAAAAAGAACTGGCTTTTCACCATGCAATCTATCACACACGTTATGTATACTATAACCATGAATACTCTACACTTACTATCCTGTTTTGTAGGGGTTTTTGTTTTGTTTTGTTCTGTTTTTTTTTTTTTTCACTTCAAGCTTTTGTCCTTAGTTTCTCTTAGCCTCTTCAATATGAAGACTCTTAAACCTCAAGATTGTTGATAACTTGTGGATTATATAATAAAATCCCTTATCATTCATCACTGAATCCACCATCAGCCCAGGCCAGCCACCAACATCCCAATGGAAACTTTGGGCCTAGAGAGTTCTGTAAGCTCCTCCCTTAACTAAATTCTTCCTACTCAGTCCTCCCCATCATCTGTTGTTCACATGTCCCTCCAGTCCCATTCCTCCCCCTGTGTAAGTAATCTTTATTATCAACAGCTCTTATCCTTTGTATAATCCTCTGACTCCTCCTGACTTCTGCCCACATTCTCTATTTAAATCAATTCTCATCCACTCTCAGAGAGAGAAGGATAAGCCCATTCACAATTCCAATCATTGCTGCTTTTATCCCACTCTCCTCCACTTCTGGGCCTCCAGATCATATACAACTTCAGTGAGTCTGAAGCCTGTCTTACAGATTTCCTATCAATATTGTTAAGGATTCCTCCCTCAATGTTACTAATGTTTGTTCTAATCTGGCCTCACTGTTACTTTACCTGTGTATATTCCATGATGCTATCTATCTTCATTCTCCTTAATCTACCCAATTTTGCAGTTAACAGGCTTAAAATTCCTCCAGCTTACTTAGAATTCTGAAACTCTCTTTCTTATCAGACCATCTTTCTACCTCATCCACTTCATCATTCTACTTGATGAACCTACTCTTTAGTCTCATGGTAACATATATTCTTCAACCACTCCCAATCCAGTTTTCATTTGCCTCATTATAAGCTCCCACTGTGGGTTCGCTTGCCTCCTTGCCTCTCTATACTTCAGCCAATGATTTCAACAATGTTTTGTTGTAACTTTAGATATCTTGCCCTCTTGACCACTAACCATATGTGCCTTGCAACCCCATAAGGTTGAATCTCCCTGTATCCTCTTTCTCTATTCCTATTTCTGGGTTTGTAAAACTTGCAGGAAGTCACAAAGGAGTGCTGGATATTTATCCCAAAGAGATGCACCATTAAATATTAGGTGACCTCAGCTACTATCTGGAAACCTATTCTTATAAGTTCATTGTTGTTAAGTGTCATCGAGTTAGCTCCAACTCACAGCAACCCTATGTACAACAGAACGAATCACTGCCCAGTTGGGAGCCTTCCTCACAATCCTGGCTATACTTGATGCCATCGTTGCAGCCACTGTGTCAATCCATCTTTTTGAGGGTCTTTCCCTTTTCCACTGACCCTCAGATCTCCCAAAATCTAAAAATCACTTGCACTAGGCTCTGCATTAAGTTAATTTTCTTATCCTTTCACTTAATTAGCACACTCCTAAGACAAAATCCACAATTACTGCATCCATTTCTTCACCCTTCACACACTCTTTAACAGAACTTACCTGTTCCATTTCCACCACAAAATGAAATTTTCCTAAGGTTTATCTATTTATTTTCTTTGTAAGTTCCCAAACTCCTTGATCCCATTAAAGCCTGACTTGGTCATCTAACCTGCTGACAGTATGCTGATCTGACTTGGTCACCCAGTCCTAACTCAGCAATATCTCTCATGCAGTAGAGGCAAGCTAGACACCATGATCCCAAGACAGGTATTCACATCACAGTAGACCACTGACAACCAGCCCATTCCCAGCTAGCTGACAAGCCCAGCTATCACCTGCCGAACAACCACTCAGAGACTCTACTTTCCTAAAAGAAGACAAAGACAATTCCTTCCTATTATTTTGGTTTTTAAAAAACTGACCAATTTCTCCTTCCTGGTACTGAATCCTCCAGAGCCTAGTTCCCTGTTTGGCAGAATCTCATCAGGAGTCTCTTTAATAACTCTTTTCACCTACATCTTCCCATAGAGCTCCTTAAAAGTAATGATATTTATGCTACATTGGCTATGTATATTTCAGTAGCTCAATGCTGGGCAAAATTGCTCGTCATGACTTCTCATGCCTGTGTTAGGTTGGGTTCTCTAGAGAAGCAAAACCAGTAAAGCTTATACACAGAGAGCGAGAAAAAGAAATTTTTCTTGGTAAAATGGCTTACAAACTTATAGAAATTGGCAAGTCCCAAGTTCTTGAATCAAACGTCAAGCTGGAAGCTTTTCCGGACACACGCAGCTGCAGGGGCTGAAGAGATTAAGGCTGGCAGGCAGCACACCAGCTGTTGACTCCAATTAATGATGAATCCAAGATCTCCAGGCCTAATGGTAGATTGTTCTCCCATGGACAGTTGTAGGCAGCACAACAGGATCCTGATCCACAAAAGTGAGTCTCTTTTCCCAGGATGTCCATAAATATACTGAAAGCAGGCCACATCTCTAGGAAAACTCCCTTTCAATGGATTGGCTGCTCAAAACATATACATCGGATCCCATTAGAGGAACAACCCACATCACAACTGCTTGAACCACAAAGAATTGTGGTCCAGCCAAGTTGACATACAACTCCTACTACCACAGTCCACCCCATGTCAACTTGGCATGTATAATTTTTAACCATGTATAATTTCTAAATAAGGACAATTACAAAGTCTTATTTGCACCTAACATGATACGCTAACACATGTATAACCGAAACGCATTAACCTTATTTACATTTCACAGTTCATAATAGAAGGAAACAAAAATATTTGATGCACATATACAATGAAGAAATAAAACAATCACAGTCCTAGTTTCTGCAACTGGTCACGTGGTCATAGCTAATATTCAGAACTACCTTCTTCCACCACCCATTCTGTATTTCCCTTGCCCTCGACAAGCACCTCAGCTGGTCATGGTTCTTTGCCTGGTGGGTTGACCCAAACCTTCATTCTTGAAGGGTCTGGGCCATTAATAGTCATATCAGAATTGGGTTGCTGTAATTTTCCATTGACTTTAATCACAGGGCATGGCAGTACTAAGAGACGTCCTAAAGAATCTCCTGTATTCCAGACATATTCTTCTTTATCTCCATTATGTAATGTCAATCCAATTTCTCCTTGGTAATCAGGATCTATCACCAAATAGTACAGTAATGTCCTTCTTTGTCTGTTGATCCAGTGGCATGAGGAAGCCAAAATGGCTGGGTGCTATTGTTAACTTACACTTCAATGCAATCAGTACTGTGTCTCCAGGTGGGAGTGTTCCTCCCTTTGGGACTAAAATCTCCAGACCTGCAGAACATAGGATAGCAGGGACAGGAAGCAAAAATTTTTTGAGTGGGTCATTAGAGGTAATAGTGGGTGGTACACTCCCATTTCCACTCCCTGGTTCCTGGACCCATGAAGCCTGGCTATTGGAGAAACAACACCATATACTAGATGCGGTTTAGAGCATATACAGCCTCTTGGAGAACATTGCCCCAACCCTTCAAGGTATTGCCACCTAGCTGGCACCTTAATTGTGTTTTCAGGAGGCCATTCCATCATTCTATCAAGCCAGCTGCTTCAGGATGATGGGGAACAAGGTAAGACCAGTAAATTCCATGAGCACAGGCTCATTGCCACACTTCATTTGCTTTGAAGTGAGTCCCTTGATCTGAAGCAATGCTGTGTGGGATATCATGATGCCACCATCTTACAGATAAGCTTACAGATAAGCTATTCTGTAAGTCCACGGATGGTAGTTTTGGCAGAAGCACTGAGTGCAGGGAAGGCGAATCCATATCCAGAATAAGTATCTATTCCAGTAAGAACAAAACACTGTCCTTTCCGTGATGGGAGTGGTCCAATGTAATCAACCTGCCATCAGGTTCTGGCTGAACACACTGAGGAATGGTTCCATACTGCGGACTCATTGTTGGTCTCTGCTGCTGGCAGATTGGGCACTCAGCAATGGTGGTAGTCAAATCAGCCTTGGTAAGTGGGAGTCCGTGTTGCTGAGCCCATGCATAACCTCCATCCCTGCCACCATGGCCACTTTTTTCATAAGCCCATTGAGCAATGACAGGAGTAGCTGGGGAAAATTATGGCTGGTTTCCACTGAACGTGTCATCCTATCCACCTGATTGTTAAAGTCCTCCTCTGCTGAGGTCACCTTCTGGTGGGCATTCACATGAGACACAAATATCTTTACCCTTCTGGCCCAGCCAGAGAGATCTATTCACATGGCCTCTTCCCCGTACATCCCTGTCACCAATTTTCCAATCACGGTTCTTCCAAGTCCCAGACCATCCAGCCAAGCCATTAGTCACAGCCCATGAATTTGTATACAATCATATGTCTGGCCATTTCTTGTTCCATGCAGAATGAACAGCCAGATTCATGGCTCGAAGTTCTGCCCATTGGACATATTTCCCTTCACCACTGTCCTTCAAAGAAGTCCCAGAAAGGGGCTGTAGTGCTGCTGCTCTCCACTTTTGAGTGGTGCCTGCATATCACGTAGAACCATCTGTAAACCAGGCACGAGTTTTCTCCTCCTCAGTCAACTAATCATAAAGAACTCCCCATGAGGTCACAGGTGCAGACAGGGAGAGGGAAGGTGATGTGACTGGAGTGGAGACCACAGGCATTTGGGCAACTTACTCATGCAACTTATTTTAGCCTTCAGGTCCTGCTCAAGCCCAATCTCTGGTATACCACTTCCATTTAATGATGGAGTGCTGCTGTGCATGTCCAACTTTATGACTCTGTGGGTCAGACAATATCCAGTTCATGATGGGCAGCTCAGGCCTCATGGTGACTTTGTGGCCCATGGTTAGGCATTCAGTCTCTACTAAAGCCCAAACAAGCCAAGCCAAAAGCTGTTTCTCAAAAGGAGAATAATTATCTGCAGAGGATGGCAGGGCTTTGCTCCAAAATCCCAAGGGTCTGCATTGCAGTTCACCAATAGGGACCTGCCAAAGACTCCAAACAGCATCTCTGTCTACTACTGACATTTCAAGCACCATTGGATCAGCCAGATCATATGGCTCAAGTGGCAGAGCAGCTTGCATGGCAGACTGAACCTGTTGCAGAGCCTTCTGTTGTTCTGGGCCCCACTCAGAACTGGCAGTTTTCCGAGTAACTTGATAAATATCCCACAACAACACACCCAAATGAGGGATATGTTGCCTTCAAAATCCAAAGAGGCCCACCAGACATTGTGCCTACTTTTTAGTTGTGGGGAAAGCCAGATACAATATCTTATCCTTCACTTTAGTAGGATCATCTTGACATGCCCCACACCATTGGACCCCCTAGAAATTTCACGAAGGTGGAAGGTGCCTGAATTTTTGTTGGGTTAATTTCCCAACTTCTCACACACATAAGTCTAGAGTCATCGATACTTCTTCTTTACTAGGTCCAATCAGCATAATGTCATCAATATAATGGACCAGTGTGATGTCTTGTAGAAGGCAAAGGCAATCAAGATCCCTACAGACTAAATTATGACATAGTGACGGGGAGTTGATATACCCTTGAGGAAGCCCTGTGAAAGTATACTGTTGGCCTTGTCAGCTGACGGCAAACTGTTTCTGATGGTCCTTTGAAATTGGTATCAAGAAAAAGACATTACCCAGATCAACAGCTGCATACCAAGTACCAGGAGATATACTAATTTGTCCAAGCAATGAAAACACATCAGGAACAGCAGCTGTAATTGAAGTCACCACCTGATTAAGCTTACGATAATGTACTGTCATTCTCCAAGATCCATCTCTTTTTTGCACAGGCCCAATAGGTTAATTAAATGGGGATGTGATGGGAATCACCACCCCTGCATCCTTCAAGTCCTTGATGGTGGCAGTAATCTCTGCAACCCCTCCAAGGATGTGGTATTGCTTTTGGTTTACTATTTTTGTAGGTAGAGGCAGTTCTAATGACTTTCACTTGGCTTTTCCTACCATAATAGCCCTTACTCCACATGTCAGAGACCCAATGTGGGAATTCTGCCAATTGCTCAGTATTTCTAGTCCAATTATGCATTCTGGAACTGGGAAAATCACTACAGGATGACTTCAGGAACCCACTCTATCCATTGTGAGATACATCTTAGCTAAGACTCCATCAATAACTTGACCTCTATATGTCTTCACTCTGACTGGTGGGCCACAATGAAGCTTTGGGTCCCTGGAATTAGTGTCAGTTCATAGCCAGTTTCCAGTAATCCCCCAAAATTCTGATTATTTCCTTTTCCCCAATGAACAGTCACTTTTTTAAAAGACCTCAGATCCCTTTGGGGAAGGCTGGGAGAAAGATTGACATTATAAATTTTTGGAAATGTAGTGGGGTCCTTCCTCAAAGGGACCCAGCCTCCCCTTCATTCAAGGCGTTGTAGGTCGGTCTGTAAACTGACTCAAATCTGGGAATTGATTGAGAGGCCGTGACTCTGTATTCTGGTGATTCAATCTAGGCTGCTCTTCACTTGACCTAGAATTCTTCTGTCTATACAGATCAAGTAAATATTTTTGCCATGTATTTCACTACTAGGAAAACCATGACTAAGCAGCCAATGCCATAATTCCACACAAGTCAGAGTATTCTGATTACTATATAGACTCTGCAGTCCATTATGGTAACCATGCCCACCTTGTCATTGTCGATTCACTGCTGCCACTTGGCCCCTACTACCACGGGGTCCAATCAGCCCCATTGTAGTTACGTGTCTTAGTTCAATTAGGGCAGTTCCCACTGTCAAATCTGGCTTACATAAAACAGCAATCACAGCAGTCTTCAAGGATGCTGGGGCTCCCTTCACAAATTTATTCCTCACCGTAATGGTGAAAGGATGTCTTCTAGACTCTCCACTCCTGGCTCTAGGGGTCTAAACTGATAAATCCATTCTAACAGGCCAATTTCCCTAAG
Organism: Orycteropus afer afer; assembly: GCF_000298275.1. Lineage (NCBI taxonomy): Eukaryota > Metazoa > Chordata > Mammalia > Tubulidentata > Orycteropodidae > Orycteropus > Orycteropus afer. Next base: position 2,740,538 of record NW_006921926.1, on the reverse strand, counting down.
CCTCTGGATATCTTCTTCTACATTATACCAAGGCAGGTCTGGTACTTAAACCTGACTTAAGGTAGGCCACCGCATAATCCATGCTTCAGTAAGCCAACCAAATAAACTATTAGATCCTTTCCTAACCTCTCAAGCCGAAACAATGAATGAAGAATCTGTACTTGTTGTTTTTATTGTTATGTACCATCGAGTCTGACCTGACTCATAGTGACCCCTCTTTGGGTTTCTGAGGCAGTATCACTATGGAAGTAGATTGCCCCATCTTCCTTCCAAGGATTGGCTAGTGGGTTTGAACCGCCAGCCTTCTGGTTAGCAGTCAATTTAGTGGGCCTAAATCAATAAACTCAGACTGATCCAATGTTACACTCCTTGCACCATTATCCCACACCCTCAGTAGCCATTCCTATACATATTCTCCAGGTTCCAGTCTGTACATGTTAGCAAAATCAAGTAGGTCTTTTCGGGTGTAGTGTACCACCTCCCCAGTCACACTTTGTATTTCACCTTTTGGGGCTCACTTGGACTTAACTTTAGTTATAGGTCTAACAGCAACCATGGTGGTTGGGGAAGTTCCTGAGAATATTCAGCAATGTCTTCCATGGCCTCTGCCTCAAGCAATGACCCACCAAGACCAGTTGGGTTAATCCCATCAAACTGAGGTAGAAGGGATAATGGATTTACAGTAATCCTTTCAGATAGGAGGGATTCAACAGAATTTACAAGTTCCATATCCTGACCTTCCTGACTAACCAAACCAAATCAAGCGCACTGCACTGCTGTGGAGTTGGATCCAACTCACAGGGTCCCTCCTTGGGTTTCCGAGGTGTTATCACTATGGAAGTACACTGCCCAATCTTCCTTCTGAGGAGTGGCTGGTGGGTTTGAACTGCCAGCCTTCTGGTTAGCAGTCAAATGCCTTAGGGACTATGCCACCAGAACTCCCATATGACTATCTGCTCATATGTCCCCATTCCAGGTTTCAGGATCCCATTTTTTCCCAATCAATGCTCTCATTTTAACTTTAGACACCATTCTAGGTTGGCAATTTAATTGGCATTGTAATTTAGCCACCCTTACAGTAAGACTCTGTGTTTGGTTTTCAGCAATATCAGCTGTGTTACTAGAAGAAATAAGGCTTTCTTTCAGAACACAACTGGAAACTTTGAGGTCTTTTATGTGGCACTTAAGCTATGACTCAGCAGCCCTGAGCTCATCTCCCTCTTTTACCACTTTGTCTAGTGTAAGCAGGACCAACCAACTAGCTTCCTTATACTCCTCATGCTGACAAAATTGCAGAAAAGTATCAAATATGTGATCATCCAGAGCCTCACTTCTCAAAAGGTACTTGATCTATTGGTGGTGCTATTTTGCATACTAATGTTGCTACCTCACACCAGGGATTTGCAGGGCCCTCTTTACTAATGGAGGTAGAGTCGCCAGTGCTTTTACAATTAATCAAATTGGAGAACCAATTTAGGAAGCCCATCCCTATGATTTTGTCTCTCTAGAACCACTCCCAGTACCAAATGTGTTAAACTGGGTTCTCTAGAGAACCAACACAAGTAAAGCTTAGAGAGAGAGAAAGAGAAATTTATCTTACGAAAATGGCTTACACACTTACAGAAGTTGGCAAGTCCCAAGTTCCTGGATCAAACGTCAAGCTGGAGGCTTTTCCCTACGCACACAGCTGCAGGGGCTGAAGAGCTCAAGGATGGCAGGCAGTACCAGTTGTTGACTCCAACAAATGAAGAATCCAAGATCTCCAGGCCAAATGATGGATTGTTAGCTCATGGACAGTTGTAGGCAGCACAACAGGATCACAATCCACAGAAATGTGTGTCTCTTTTCCCAGGATGTCCATAAATATACTTGAAGCAGGCCACACCCCTAGGGAAACTCCCTTTCAACAGATTGGCTGCTCAGAACATATACATCTGACCCCATCATGGGAACAACCCACTTCACAATTGGTTAAACCACACAGAATTGTGGCCTAGCCAAATTGACACACAGCTCCAACTATCACAATGCCCTACATATTAACTAACCTAAAAGTGTTAGAAGCCCCTGCATTTTGAGTTTTTTGAAAGAAATTCACTCATTCAGGCATCCAATGGAGTTTCATGAAGTACCCACTATTTTCCATATACAATACAAACTACTGAATGTACAAAGATGAGTAAGACAAGGTGCCTATGTCAAAGTGTTCACAGTCCAGATGGACAAAGAGACCAGTAAGAAAGGACTATGAACAGCTATATAATGGCTATGAGAGATAGATGCTGAAAGTATTTGAAGATTGGAGAGGAGGAGGATAACTAGGTCTTCCTGAGGTAGTCAGATGTCTCTACTTATGTTCCTAAATAGACTGCAATCCAACAATTTTGTCACTATTTCTTTTTCTTTCTCCATAGATCACTGCTATATATGCAATACTATCAAAACAGAATGGCTAATGACAACAGCAACTTTTGTGTTCAATAGTAAACCACACAGAACAGTAACGTCATTTTAAAGTGTGTACATAGAATAGCTTCACTAGAACATGAGCATCACAAATGTGTCTGTGTGTGTGTGCACTTTCCTGGGTATGTGTATATATAAATACATACTACCACTGTAAATTTGGTTTATCCTTCCTATTTTAGTCAGTCCAAATAATAAAGCTAAAATGTCTGCTTTGGGCATTTGTGGTGTACTCTGCCTGCATTCCTTCTTTAGAAATTCACACTCACTCCCACAGGCAAGGATGAAGAAAAAGACATCATGTTCTTTTAACTCCACATGTGAACTCTTTAAAGACAGCAACCCGAGATATCAAATCAGTGGGCTGAAATAAAGGTAATCAATGCACTTCCTATGAATTAGGAAAATTATAAAGGTCACTTTCTCTTTTGGAATCTGTACAGAAATATGTAAAACCTTGGAATTTGGGCAACCATATTCTACCACATGAACCAGAAAACAGTGCAAGGATGTCCACAGTGAGAGGAAAAAATTAGGTAGAATAGCATTGACAATGACCTCTGCTGTAGGTTGAATTGTGTCCCCAAAAAGATACATTCAAGTCCTACCCATAGTATCTGTGAATGCAACCTTATTTAGAAATAGGGTCTTTGCAGATATAATTCATTAACATGAGGTCATAATGGAGCAGAGTGGACCCTAATCCAATATAACTGATGTTCTTGAAAAAGGAGGAGAAACACAGAGACACACACCCACAGAAGAAGGCCATGTGAAAATGAAGGCAGAGACTGATGTGATGTTATCTGTAGGAATCACGTGGACGACAAGGACTACTGGAAAATGACAGAGGCTTTGAAGGAAGTGTGGCCTGCCAAAATGGAGATTTCAAACCTAGTCTCCGGCACCGCGAGACAACAAATTTCTATTGCTTTAAGTCACACAGTTTATGATCATGTTAGTTTATGTTGCAGCAGCCCTGGGAAACTAATACAACCTGAAATAGGGTTCATGAGTTCCTCACGGGACTCCAAACTCTAAGTCCATCCCTGGCCTGGGATTCTATGAGATACCCTAGTCTCCTTCTAAAACATTTCCTTTACTGCTTGAGCTTAAATTGACTTGTTAGTGGCTAGTAAAAGAATGCTGACTAATAAAATTTTATATAACCATTTATAATGCAATAACCAGGGTATTTGGGCAATGTAGGTTAGGCACCCAAGGGACTGGACAAAGGAATGAAAATCCACATTGGTAGCAATAGCTGGTTCAGAATATACAGTGAATACAGAGGATAAAAAATACAGAACTATCATTACCTTAAACCTTAAAGTCATTCTTGACTCTTTGCTTCCTCAACTTTTTGTTTTTCCTGTCCTTTGTCCCTCCCCAAGTCATAGGAATGCTTCCTTTAAAAATGCCTTTCTTATCTACACCATTCTATTCCTCTTCAATTATAACTACTCTAGTGCAGGGTTTCCTACCTAAACAGACTCTGTTTCTAGTCTCGCTTCATATCCACACATGTTGCAGCAGATTATCAAAAAATTAACCTAATACCAAGGTTTTCTACCATCTTTTACATCTACCTCTCAAATTTACATATCACTACTCCCTTATATGGGAGCTCTGGTAGCGTAGTGCCTAAGGCACTTGACTGCTAACCAGAAGGCTGGCAGTTCAAACTCACCAGCCACTCCTTGGGAGGAAGGTTGGGCAATCTACTTCCGTAGTGACACTGCCTCGGAAACCCAAGGAGGGGTCACTGAGTCAGGTCTGACTCAATGGCAAATAACAACAACTCCCTTATATAAAGGAGTTCCAGAAGGTTAGCAGTTCAAACCCACCAGTTGCTCTATGGGAGGAAGATGAGACAATCTACTTCCATAAAGATTCACAGCCTTGGAAACCCAAGGGGGGTTGCTATGAGTCAGAATCTACTCAATGGCAGTGGGTTTGGTTTTGATTACTCCCTTATATGATTCCTGAACATACCAATTTAATTATAGTTTTCAAAGTAATATGAGCACTGTGCTTATAATTTCATATATATAAAAACAAACCAAACGCATTGCTGTCAAGTTGACTTCAACTCATAGTGACCCAATAGGACAGAGTAGAACTACCTCATAGGGCTTCCAAGGCTGGAAATCTTTACAGAATCAGACTTCCACATCTTTCATCCACAGAGTGGCTGGTGGCTTTGAACCTCTGACTTTTCCATTAGGAGTCAAGCACTTCACCACCATGCCACTAGGGCTCCCTACTGTATACATAATCTCTTACAATATTTGTAACAACTATGGTGGTTTGAAAATATTTCTGCAATTTCTTTTACTCTATTCTCATTGAGAAATGGAGTCTACGTGCCCTCTCCTTGACAGTAAGTCAACCTATTATACTGGTTAACTAATAAAACCAAAGCCAAACCCAGTGCCATTGAGGCAAGTATAGTAAAAGTGATACTGAGACCAGATCTGAAAAGGTAATATAGTTTCTACCTTGCTAACAAGGAAAAAGAAAAACAAAAAAGATGATGATGACTAGTACAAACTCCATAACTATTCATAATGGAGGGGACAGATAACATCAATTTCTATGTACACTTGCTTTCGGAGGCCTAAATCAGGAGAAAAGAAGTACAACCACCATATGGTCAACATGCTTCAAAAGAAGCTCAAGCAATGGGGAGATGCCACGTGTAAATGCCCCTGCTGAGAGCCCCAACTGAGGCGCCACACAATAGAATCAATGACTAGACACTTGCATGAAGACACTTGCCTCCAGATTTCAGCCCCCAGCTATCTTGTCATCCCAGCCATTAAGACTTCCCAGCTGAGGCTCCAGACATTTTGGGGCAGAGACCAGTTCTTTCCTACTGTTTGAATTCCTGACAGAATTCATGCACACAATAAAATAGTTATTTTATACTGCCAAGTTTTGAGGTGGTTTTCTATGCAGCAATATCAGCTATCAACCAAAACAGATTTTGATACCTGGGACATGGCTGTAACAAAAGCTTAAAACATGGGCATTGGAGGGGGAAAAGCTGGAAGCAGTAGAGACGGTGAGTGGCAGCTGTCGGTGAGAACTTCAAAGATAATAAGATAAATAATTATTAGAAGCTTAATGAAAGAGGTTCTTTGTTATACGGTGGCAGACAGTTTGGCTACACTGTTGGCTGTAGTACCATGAAAAATGAGAAATTATTAAACTATTTTCTAGCTAAGGAGGTTTTTAGACAGAATGTTGAAAGTGCCACCTGGCTTATCACTGACCATGAAAAAATATAAGAAATGAAAAATGAGTTAAGAACAAACTGTAGAGTTTTCAAGTAAAACTTATAGAAAATACAAAGAGCCAGGACTTTCTGAGTTTTAAATTACAGCTGTTTTTCTTTCCCAGACTTGACAAATGGCAGAAGATTCTCAAAGTAAAAAAATAAACAGACTCACAGAAAAATAATCAAACCCAGGGCACTAATAGGAAAACATGATCTAAAGATAATGCCAAATGATAATTTAAATAATTTAGATAATGCCATTATCTAAAGATAATGCTGGTGGTGCTGCGGTTAAGGCTTTGGGCTGCTAACCAAAAAGTAAGCAGTTAGAACCCACCACCTGCTCCGTGGGAGGAAGATGAGGCAATCAACTTGATAAAGATTGACAGCCTTGGAAACCCGATGGGATTTGCTATGAGCCAGAATTAACTCAAGGACAGTGAGTTTGGTTGCTTTTAAAAAAAAAGTTAATGCCAAGGGTGTGATTTTATTAAGACCCTTCATAGACTTTTTCAAACAGAAAGAAGGCTTTTTAAGGCTCTTAAGGGTGTGCCTCATTAGCCTTGTGTCTTAAATAATAGAGCATTTAAGAACCATAGGAGCATTATTCCACAAAGCCTGATGGTAGAGAAACGCTCTTCTCAAAGAGATTTGTGAGTATGATTTTGTCCAATGGAGTGGATACAACTTGATACTTAAAAAAATATCTCAGTTTTTTAGAAAATTACAACTGCGTGAATTTAAAGCAACAGAAACAATACAAAAGAAAAAGAGGCCTTTGACTCCCAACCTTTCACTGGCAGAAAACAAGCTGAGAGCATTATTCAATTGCAGCCACAAAGTACTATTTTTTGTCTGCCTAACTTTTCCTGAGTATGTTAATATACTGCCAAAAGATAAGCAACTTTCTTGAAAATCAACTGAACATTTTAGACCAATACAGTTTTCGCACCTGAGTTATATATTGTTTCATGATGTGTAAGTCACTCATAACCTACTTGTTCCATATTTCAAAATGCTGTGGTTTAAATATCAAGAAATATATCAGTTTCTCCTGCCTTTAGTTGTATAGCCTGTTAATAGCTAATCTGTGTATAAAAAAGTTTGCTTCATTATTACATTAGAGAGTTAGCTTAAAAAGAAAAAAAAAACATTTAAGGGGGAATTAAGGGTCCAAATGTAAATTTAAATTTAATCATCAGGACTATTAATTCAAGAAACTCTACTCAACAGAAAAGAACATAAGATAAGCTGATAACTAGTAGTCCTTGTTATATTCTAAACACTAATTTATCTTCATTAGTAAACTATGTCTACCTTGGGCATTGTGCTCTTTCAAAGAATTATCTATGTAAGATCAAATCAACAACAACATCAAGAAAGTTTAGATAAGAAGCTTAGGAACAGTAAGTTTATGTTAATGGTGGTAGAATGATTTGGAAAAGGGTAATAATGAGAATGGTTACCCAACCGGAAGAATATAATCAATGTCACTGAATTATGCAAACTACTTTTTAATTGGAAAGAAAAGACAATTTAGAGAGTAATGCCAAGATCCCAAGGAATAAGTGCCAGGGAGAACACCTCACAGGGAGTAGCAAAGAACCTTAATAAAGGACTTGGAGGCACGTGACCAACTGGATTTCAGAACTGCTATGAGCCAGTGACTGCTGTATCCTCCTGTTTTCTCCACTTTTGAAATGAGAATGTCTATTGCAATAATAATATGCCTGTTTTACTACTGCACGTTGGGTGTGCAGGGGGTAAATAACTTGTCCTTTTACTTGACTGATCTTCAGAGGAAGAGAAAACATGCCCAACGGACCAAATATAAGGTATTTCATCTGCAGTTGGCTCTAACTTACATGGTGAGATCCAGAACTTCAAATTGATCCTGATGGTATAATAGGACGAAACCTCTAGGTGGTTCACCCCTTCCTAAGGGGTGAGTGTATTTTGTATATGGAATGAATGAAATTATTTAGGCCCAGAGAGAAAACCATACTGATTTTAAAGGGCCAAAATTTCTATGACACTTCTTTCATCAAAAAGTGGGCTCTACATCCTCTTCCACTAAATATGGGTCACCCTTAGTGACTCATTTATAATTATTAGATACAGTTTAAGTGATACTGAGTGACTTGTGAGGATAAGTCAGAAATGGCCATATAGCTTCCACATAGTTCTTTTGGGAAACTCAATTTTGGAGTCCTGCAGTTCCATGTAAGATGTCCAACCCCATTGAAGCTACTATGCTTTGTGGAAGCCCAGGCCACGTGCAGAGACCACATGCAGGTTATCTGGCCCACAGCTCTAGATGAATTCTAAAGAGAATGCCAGCACTAGCCCCAAACACATGAGTGAAGATGCTGCCAGATCATTCTGGACCCTAGATTTTTAGTCACCCCTCAAGCTAACAAAAGTCCTCAGCTGAGACCCCAGATATCATTGAGTAGAGACAAGCTGTCCCTGCTGTTTGTTGCCCAAATTCCTGACCCACAGAAACTTTCATTATAATAAAGTGGTTGTTTTTTGCCACTAAGATTTGGGGTGGTTTGTCACAAGAGCAACCAGAACAACCATGTAAAAGATGAATTCCTATTTTCAGTTTTTTAAAAAAAAAAAGTTTAAGAGAGGTTAAGCAGGGTGACAAAGAAGCAGAGCTGAAATTCAAAAGCAGGTATATCTGATTCTTGAATCCATGATTTTAACTAAAATGCTACACTCTCTCTCTCATAGACACTTCTATCTCTGTGACAATATTTCTATATAGGTACATGTGTGTGTGCTATAAGAATGTCCATATATACATAACAGAGCTAACAGGGAAAAGTTATAACTTCTTAGCCATAGCCAAACACCTTGCGAGAGTGAATTATTGCACCCATCAATGCAGGACCATGGTTGCAGGGGACATCAAGCTTAATTGGCATAACATAAACATTATTCACATACTACTTTGATTAGTAGCAACTGGAATCTTAAAAGATTGTGAATGGCCTCTAAGATGCAACAATTGGTCTCTCCTCATTAGGAGCAAAGAAGAATGAAGAAAACCAAAGACACACAGAAACAATGAGTCCAAGGGAATAGTGGGCCCTGTAAACCTCAGTCTACATGACCCTGAGACCAGAAGAACTAGATGGTGCCCTGCTACCAGTGTCAACTAGAAAGAAAAGGATCAAAATATGAGATCCAGGAGAAAAGTGTGAACAAAACTCAAAACCATTAAAAAAAAAAAAGACTAGGCTTACTTGTCTGGCAGAGACTGGTGAAACTCAAGACTATGGCCCCTAAACACCCTTTGAACCTGGAATTGTACTCACTCCTGTCACTTCCAGCCCAAAATAAACAAGCCTAAAGGTGAACATTTACATGAGGTACGTACATGCCTAAGAACAATCAACAATGGGAGATCCGAAGGACAGCATTTTCACAGGGAGACAGCTCACAGGGCAGTAATGCACATAAAAGAAGGATACAGGGAAAAGGTAAACCACAGGGAGGAAATGGGATAGAGCTGTTACATTACGGTGATTGCAATCAATGTCATGAAACAAAGTGTGTATGAACTGCTCTACGGAAAATGAATTTGCTCTGTAAACTTTCACCCAAATCACAATTTTAAAAATAAATAAATAATAATAATAGAGATGGGGTCTGCATCCTCTTCTACTGAATCAAGGTTATCCTTAGTGATTCATGTCTGTTTCTTGAATCCATAATTTTAGCTAGAATGCTACTATTTCCCACAGATACTGCTATCTCTGTGACTTTATTCATAACAACTCCTCAGAATTTTACACACACATCTGCTTCTTTAAGACTAACCCATTATTCAGGTCCATACTAAATACCATCTCTTCTATGAAGCCAATCTCTAGCCTTCAACCCACAGAAACTTCTCCCTCTTGTAAATGGTCTTGAACTTATTTTCTAAACTTTCATTTGCCAATTAATGAATGCTATTATTACGAATTCCCAATTACTGAATTCATTGATTTTCTTATTCCTATTCCTAGTTTTCCAACTCCTTATTCCTTGGCCTCCATACTGAATTATGCCTGAAGCAAAGGTTAGAAAACCAAATAACTACCTGATTGAAGAAGGTGAAGTGCAAAAGAACAAAAGTGGTCTATTATTAATTTACAGTGAGTGCGAATGGCACACATAAATGGGTCAGCCACCACTCAGCTCAGCACAACGATTTTCTTCATAGAATGTATCACCTGACATTATACATTTGTATATTTATTGTCTCTCTCTCTTGATTAGCATATAAGCTTTCTGAGAAACTAGACTCTGTCTCCTTTCTTTGTAGTTACATCCCCAGAGCCTAGGATAATGTCTGGCACATAGGGGGAATTCACTAAATATCTCTTAAAGGAATAAATGAAGACAAATATTGCCAAGTAGGAATGTGAGGACACTGTTACAAAATTTTCCATTTTTTCAAAATAGGCCAGAAATAAGTAATTTTATATGTAATCTCCCAATTTCTAAAGTTTGATAACTGGTTAGAAAAAAATGTTACACTGTTTTGGGGACAGGTAACAAAACATATCTGCAGGCTTGAATACAACCTGAAGGTTGCATTTCCAATCACTGTACTAGAAGGATCTTAGACTGCTTTTCATCTTTCTAATTACTTAGGATAGTGCCCTGTAAATCGTATTGTACCTTAATAAGCAAATAATAACAATAATGATGATGCCTCAAATATGCTCACTTGGGGTATGGTTCTAACTCAATTGTGTATTAGAAAGATGGTATTCAAGTTCCTCTCTCATATCCCCGAGGAAAGAGATTTAGCTTCTGATCTGAAATGACCCCCTGGACTTCACACAACTATTCCACCCCCAAGATTCTAAAGCTCAATGTTCACTCCTTCTAGCTATTCAGTGTTGAGAAATGCCATTCCTATGTGCTCCCAATAATAAAAAAATAAAGGCAGTGGAAAGAAAACAGATTAGATTTCCAAAGGGTGACAGGGGAAGACAGTCAGTTTTGAAACCATTGTTTCCACAGTTGATAAATAAGAATCCCTGCAGTGATTCTGTTCTCCTTTTTACTGATCTTAGCATTTTTACATTATAGAATCTGAAAGTTTATTCTAGTCAGTCTTTCAGTGCTCTCTGGTAGTATGTTTCACCTTTCCTACATAAAAAATATTAAGCAGAAACTTTTAAATGTTTACTAATTACTTCAATTCTTACCTCTAAAAAAGTCACATCTAAATAGAATGTGACTGGTTTTGAACATGGATCACTTAGCAACAAGCATAGTTGTATAGGGCTGAGAACATTTTTAATATTCTTTAAAAAAAAAAACTAAAACAAATCACTTCCAGTATACCCTATGCTAGCTGGCCCACAGCAAGTTAAACACCAACTTCTGAAGACCTAAGAGGAAATGACATGTGTTGGAGTTACTTTTCTCTGGATAGTCTAATGTGTACAGCCTTGAAATGTACATAGGAAGACATCAACAAACATCAAAGGAATTAATCATACTAAATGATTATAACTCCAAAAGAGTAAAATGTCTCTCTATAGCCTATATAGGAGTCCTGGAGGCATGGTAAGGAACTCTGACAGCATGGTACCTAAGGCATGTGACTGCTAACCAGAAGGTTGGCTGTTCAAACCCACCAGCCACTCTCAGGAAGGAAGATGGGGCAATCCACTTCCATAAAGATATACCTCCTTGGAAACCCAATGGGAGTCAACTATAAGTCAGACTTGCCTCAATGGCAGTCAGTTGTTTTGTTTTGTTTTTTTGGGGGAGGCACAGTGGTTAAAACACTCAGCTATAAACAAAAGGTTGGCAGTTTGAAGCCATATCAGAAAGATATAGTAGTCTGCTTCTGTAAAGATTTACAGCCTTGAAAATCCTATTGGACAGTTCTACTCTCTCCAATAGGGTCACTGTAAGTTGGAATCAACTCGATGGCAGTGGGTTTGGTGATGGGTATAGCCAGTATGCACAGCATTTAGAACACTGTTTTAACAATTATGTAGATAACTTCACTATACACAGTTCTTCAGTAACAACATTAATTTTGCATGTAAGCAGATTTATTTTTTAAACAGGTTCCACAGTGATTTAAATGAAAAGTAACAGTGAGGAAAATTTATTTAGCTAAACCTATTTTTCAAAATTAGCTTATGATAGTGCTATGAATTTCATACAGAATAAGAATTTCCATGGACCTCCAGTGCAACAGTCAGAAAACACTAAATGTGATAATCATTGGGTGGAGAGAATTACTAGCTGAATTATCTTATAATGTCTTATAATAATATAACACAGGAGAAATGTTTAAAGATAGAGCTCCTAAGGCACGTGGGGAAAAGCCCAGAATTTGGGATGAGACCAATAGATGCTCAACTTAGGCTTCTATCACTTACTTACTTTTTGGTCCGGGGCAGTTTACTTACTCTTTAAACTTCAATTTACTTTACTTGTTATTGTTGTTATTTGCCGTCGAGTCGGCCCCAACTCATAGCGACCCCTCCTTGGGTTTCCGAGGCAGTATCACTACGGAAGTAGGATTGCCCAACCTTCCTTCCGAGGAGTGGCTGGTGGGTTTGAACCGCCAGCCTTCTGGTTAGCAGTCAAGTGCCTTAGGCACTATGCTACCAGAACTCCTAATTTACTTTACTAGTTTAGAAAAATAGAATCATAGTACCTCCTAAGTGTTGACATGAAAATTACAATAAATGCATATTTATCATGTATGGATTGAAATAGAGAGGAAGTTGTTAACTCAGGGTGACTTAGCTTAGCCTGATAGCACTGTATAGCCTAATGCACTGTGTAGCATGTAAAAAGTGTCCAGAATACTATGGTTTCACAAATGGTAGCCATCAAAGAGAATTCACTTGATTTTTATTATAAACTTAATGTATTGTTATTAGATGACATTGAGTTGATTTTCAACTCATAAAGACCCTATGAGACAAAACAGAACTTTCTCTCAGGGTTTTCTAGGCTGTAATCCTTATGGAAGCAGAGTGTCTGGTCTTTCTCCTGTGGAGCCGCTGGATAGATTCCAACTGCCAGTCTTTAGGTTAGCAGCCAAGGGCTTAACCATTGCACCACCAGGGCTCCTTAAAACCTTAATACAAACAGCCAATTATCCAGGCTCAATATATCTCACCCTTCTCTAAGAACATGTTCCTGTATACTTGGGGGTTAATGGGCTACAAAAAGTTCTATAAACCCATAATGTCATCAAGTCAATTCCGATTCACAGTAACCACACAGGACAGAGTAGAAAAAAGAAATTTTATACCTTACAGAAATTCTAGCCCATAGTCAGAAAAACTTATGTATAGAAATGCTTACTGAAGCATTATTAATAGTTGAAATTCAGAAAAATTAAAATGTTCATGTTTAGGAGGACTGACCAATTGCAATATATTCATTCAACCATTCTACTCAGACCAACCACAAAAACATAATGTTGAACAAAAAATAAACTCAAATAAAAATAAGTTGCATAATATCTATACTATAAAACTACTTATATACAACTTTACAGCACAGTATGCATTTCAAATATATACACATATAATTAATAATTATATAATAATATGCATGCAAATGGAAAACATCAAATTCAGGAGAGTAGTTAAGGAAGAAGGCAAGGCAATGAGATCAGGGAGAGGTAAAGGGAGGGCTTTAACTCTACCCATTATTTTATTTTCTCAAAAATTAAATGAGACTGAAGGAAAAAAACTAAAAAATGTCTAGTTTTATAGAGTTACCTAGTACATGTATTTACTATAGTATTCTCCACATTTTCTGTATATTTAAAATACTTCACTATTTTAAAAGAAGCAGTTTTTCCAAGTCTCATAAATCAAAGCAGGAAATTTCCCAAAACAGACAACAGCTGCTGAAGATACATCAAGGAGTGAAGGTGGAAATGAGGAGAAACAGGATGGGGGTGGAGGGCAGCAAGTGGTCAAAGGAGTAAGAGAGCTGGGTATAGAAGAGAGTTTCCTCTCTGACCCTTTGAAACAAGGAAAATAATTTTCTCCCAAGAGTTATAAATTCAGTTAAATAAAATGTAGAGGTTAGAAATGATTAATTATTAATGTAGAAATCAGGTTATTTTACAGAGGGTGCATTACCCCAAAACATCATTAAGCTTAAAATACTTACAATAACCCCACTCTTGGTGGTTGTTTCTCTGTATGTGAAGTTGCAAATTGCCCAGGCTAAGTAATATGTGGACATGAGAGGGGTCTGTGAAAAGTGATCCGTAACCCATCCATCTTCCTCAAACACAGAAGTTTCCACTGGCATATTGGATAAAGATAAATAGGTTGCTTGATGCTTGATGCTGATTTTGAAAGTAGCCTTGTAGATTGGCTCGTCAAAACAAGGAAATGCCTTTCTGGCGTGTGTAGGTGAAAATTGAGTAACACCAAGGAATCTGGAAAAAAGAAAAGGACATTCTCAACAACATTTATTGCTTGAATTAAGTTATGGCTAAAGTACACACTTCTGCTAATACAATAATATATTTTTGCCAAATTGCAAGATTTATTTTTTTCTGAACCAAATGTAAGTCCATAAACACCTTGAGAGCACAATTCACATATAATTTATTTCCCAAACAATAAAAGATCTTGACCAAAGTTTTTATTCAGTTAAAGAAAATTCTCTCAACCCAGAGCAGTGCTTGTGAAAGGAAACATTACACTCTACAGAAAAACAGCTCACTGGTAACTGATGAAAAATCATGATTTCTTTTTGGCTTAGATACAACATCAAGTAAAGACAGTGAAACCAAAGGCCAAAAGCTGTCCTCAAGCATGTGTAGTACATAGATCATCAATGACAAACATCTATGCTGTCAGATTTCAACAAGACATGGCCAGATTTTGTTAAGAGCAAGGGTTCAGAAGCCAACGAATGGACTGAATCCTGGCTATGCAACTTTCTTAGACAAATTATCTTGAGTGATTACTAAATTTTCTACAGTTCAGTTGTTCACTTTAAAAAGCAAATAGCCAAGCCTAACTCAAAAAAGGGATGGGAGGGGGATGTAAAGCGTCTATCACTGTGAACAGCAGGGAGCAAGCAGTCAATAAATGGCAGCCTTTTCTGGGGCATAAAAGTAGTCTCCCCTTATATGCAAGGGATATGTTCCAAGACCTCCAGTGGATGCCTGGAACTGGGGATAGTACTGAACCTATAAATACTATGTTTTGTCCTATGCACACATACCTATGATAAAGTTTAATTTATAAATTAGGCACAGTAAGAGATTAACAACAGTAACTAATAAGTGGGTAGTACATACAGCATGGATGTGCTATACAAAGGGATGATTCGCTGGACAGGTCCAATGGTGCAAGCTTTTATCACACTATTCATTTAACATTTTCTAACCACATCTGACTACGGGTTACTGAAAACTGCTGAAAGTGAAATCATGGATAAGGGGTGACTACTGTGTATGAATATATAAAGTATATTAAAAAAAAAGAAAGAAAAGCTCACTGCCGTCGAGTCAGATCTGACTCATAGCGACCCCTCCTTGGATTTCCAAGGCAGAATCACTACGGAAGTAGATTGTCCCATCTTCCTTCCAAGGAGTGGCTGGTGGGCTTGAACCGCCAGCCTTCTGGGTAGTAAAGTGCCTTAAGCATGAAGCTACCAGAGCTCCTATAAAATATACAGATAGATATAAATAGAGAGTGTGCTGGTGGCACAATGGTTAAGTGCTCAGCTGCTAACTGAAAGGTTGGCAGTTTAAACTCACCAGCCTCTTGGAGGGAGAAAGCTGCGGCAATCTGAGTCCACAAAGATTATAGCCTTGAAAACCCTAACAGGCAGTTCTGTTCTGTATTATGTTCTGTTCTGTATTATGCTTTAAAATCAACTTTACAGCAAGGGCTTTTATTTCTCCCCATCAAGTTTTCAAATCATACTGCATCTCCTTAAAACTCTAACTAGAAGCCACCTCTACATTCTCTCACGATTAACAAATGACAACTCACAAATTAAGTAATTTAAGAAGGATACTCTTCTAACATTAAAAGAAACCTTTATTCATGAAAAAAGTTAATGAAAGTTTGTAGGTTTCTTTTTTTTTTTTTTAATACTACTTTAAAACTTAATATAAACCAAAACCTCACTGCCATCAAGTCGATTCCAACTCATAGCAACCCGACTGAGTGTCCAAGGCTATAAATCTTTGTGGAAGTAGATTGCCTCATCTTCCTCCTGTGGAGCAGCTCATGAATTTGAACTGCCAACCTTCTAATTAGCAGCCAAATGCCTTACTCACTTTACCACCAGCTCCTTAAAACTTGATATAAGACAAGTCAATATCAGACCCTTTGTAAAACATTACTAGATTGTAGAGTTACTCCTTGAAAGGCTTTCTCTCATCACTCCCCTCTTGATCATCTAGGATTGTTGTTGTTAGGTGCCAAATTGATTTTCTTCCTTTCAACTCCTAGTTGACACCCTGTGACAGAGTAGAACTATCCCACAGGCTTTTCTAGGCTACAGCTCTGGTGGTGTAGTGCCTAAGGCATTTGACTGCTAACCAGGAGACTGGTAGTTCAAACCCACCAGCCACTCCTCAGAAAGAAGATTGGGCCATCTACTTCCATAATGAAACCACCTCAGAAATCCAAGGAGGGGTCACTATGAGCTGGATCAGACTCCACAGCAGTTAGTTAACCTTTATGGGAGAAGTTTGCCAGGTCTTAACTTCCACAGAGCTGCTGGGCAGATTCAAATTGACAACTGTTTGTTTAGTTAGCAGCCTAGTATCTAACATACCACCAGGGCACATTATCATCCAGAGAAGACATGCTAATCAAACACAGGACTTTCCCGCTGAGCCTGGACTTAGCCTCAAAACCATTTCCAGCTAAGTATTTCAGTCAGCTACCACCAATCAATACAGTTGACATGAATATTGAGTTTTATATGCCATCTCCGGCTCAAACCATGACGAATAAATGTTTATACCACTTTAAAATAATTAAGGTTACATATATCACTGAGGGCTTACTTTTTTGGAGCTTATTTTTAAACTAGGGGAAAATAGGATACTTCTAAGACAATTGTATGTACATTATCAGGGAGAGTTTTTTAAGAGTTATCTTGGAAACAACACTGGGCTTGCTACACACCAGGCTTGGGCAAGCCACTTAACTGTCTGAGATTGTTTTTTCGTTAAAAGGAAGATCTTAATGTTTGCTAGGCCTTTCTTACAAAGCAGATAAGATGATAAAATGAGATAATACATGAAAAAGAAGTTTTAACTATAAATCTTCATACAAGTATATAGTGAAAGTTAGAAGGACTCCTAGAAATGAACAGTCCAGCTCTCAAACTTCTAAAATGAAAAAGTACATCTAAGAAGTTTAAGAGATGTATCCAAAATTACACAGATGATTAGCACGTAACTGGGTCTAGAACTTAGATTTCTTGTCCCTGAGTAAAAGCTAATTACATCTCAAAAACAGTAAAAACAATTTTAGTCATAATTTATAAACAATGTTTTAATTCAACTGTATGTAATAAAGGTTCTTATTTCCAAATTCACCAGCATTCTGGTAATATTCTTCCTTACTACTGCTGATAGTAGTACCATTTTTGCTGAATAAAGTGTCTGTACCTTTTAGTTAAAATGCACCCAGTTACAATTTTCCTTTTTGTGTACTTTTGTCTTAAATAATGTTCTTGCATCTTATCTTTCAACCTTATTAATTAAAATATCCACTGAGATTGCTATTTCTCAATTAAAGCAATTCAAAATATACCCACAGGATTTCATATACAAGGAAAAGTGTTCCCTTTTCACTTGAGTATCTGAGAATTCCTATTCCAATCGCTGAAAAAAAAACAGATTTTTAGTTACTATGTATGAGCATCTGACTATATCAGATATTTGGTAGAATTTTTCAAAAGGATGTACCCACTGGTTTTTGTCTGTAAGGTCTTTGCAAGCTAACGGAAAAGAAAAAACATATATATAACTGAACAGTCAAGGAACAAGACGGGAAAAAGTTCTTCAAGAGGTTGAGATAGAGGATGCAATTACAATGTATTAGGTATTAGTCTTTAAGTAAAAATCAAAGTTGTCTTTGGTATTAAATAATTAACCAGCAGAAAATTATTAGATATAGAAGACCAAAATATCTCTGCGCTGATTTAATAAACCAAATAAGTATGCAAAGGAAACACTTCATGAAATCTTTTTTTGTTGTTGTTTTTTGCCTTAGTAAGTAAATGGTAGCAACAATAGCAATGTAAATTACGGATTTTCAGGGTTGAAAGAACTATAAAGATCATCTAGTGACTTTTTTCTAAAATTAATATTCTTAATGAATTCATACACACAGTGTGTATCTATGCACGGAGGGCCACCATATATTCTGATAATGTCTAAATGAGGAAATACCAATTTCACAGTCTGGCACCTGAGGATGCTTGCAATTGAATTTCAATTCAGTATTTAGGAAATCAAAAGTCCCTTGGTAAAAAAGAGCAGTTGAACTAGATTATATTTGGGGTCTTTTCTAAGCTTGAGATCTAAAACGCCAACAAAAATTAGAAATGAAATATTCCCTGAATTTTATGAGGTTCTTTAAAAAGCTAACGTATGCTACCATTAAAAACCTTTTTTATTACAGCCACTCCTCGGAAGGAAGGTGGGGCAATCCTACTTCCGTAGTGATACTGCCTCGGAAACCCAAGGAGGGGTCGCTATGAGTTGGGGCCAACTCGACGGCACATAACAACAACAACAACATATGCATTTACTTCTCTTAATCAGTTATTTTTCAACTGTTCAATGCTGATAAGAAAATGATAAATGTATATGCTTCCTTCCCTCCTGGAGTTTATACTCTAATGAAATAAATTAAACATATACCTTAACAAGGAGCTCTGGTGGCATAGTGCCTAAGGCATTTATTTAACTGCTAACCAGAAGGCTGACAGTTCAAACCCACCAGCCATTCCTCGGAAGGAAGATTGGGCAATCTACTTCTGGAGTGATAACACTCAGAAACTCAAGGAGGGGTCGGTATGAGTTGGATCTGACTTGATGGCAGTGAGTTTGGGTTTTTTTTGTTTTTGTTTTTGTTTTTTAATACCTAAATAGGTATTACATGAAAAATCACAGCAAAGAAGAAAAGTGTATGAAGAAAGTATATTCACCTAAAGCAGGGCTTCCCAACCTAAGAATTGTTGACACTTGTGGCTGGATCATTGTTTGTTCTGGGCCTATCCTGTGCATCTGAGGATATTTAGCAAAAGCCTCATCCTCTACCTACTAGATGTTAGTGGCACCTTCCCAGTTGCGACAATACAAAACAGTATGTCCATACATTGCCAAATTTCCCCTGGGAGTAAGAAAGTGGGGGTCCAAACTGCCACTTGAGAACCACTGGCCTATAGAACGCAAGACTTTACAGAAGAAGAAACACATAAATTGGTTTTGAAGACTGGTAGGATTTCAAGGGTCACAGACTAACATGGAAGTGAGCAGGCTGACTGCTAAGTAGCACAGATACAAGGTTTTAAAAAGTTTTGACTAAAATTAAATTAGCCCCCTGTCTACTCTTTTACAGAATCTGGTTATATCATGTCTCCACATTGCCAGTCTATCTCCAACACCTCTCTCCCCTTTTAACAAGGAGAGCTGGTTTCAGGCTCAGTGCTCTCAGCATTGAACACCTCCTATTAGATTTCAAAAATATAATTTTATCTTCATTGTATATATTTTATAATCACCTGAATTGGTGGAGATGAGATTTCTATTCTGTTTACTGTCATTAAACACATTAAGAATGCCTCTTTAGAGAGTCAGTTAGAGAAGAAAACAATGAGCTTAGTTTCTGAGTAAATCTGAGATGAGACTGAGTTGGTAGCAGGACACTGGGCAAAAGAAATACAAAAAATAATTAATTAAAAATAAAGCATTTTAAGACATTGTATGGATATGAAATACATATGTGTGATACAGCAAGGAGAAAAAATTAAAAAGCAGGCAACAGAAAGTAATGGGGACAAGTATTTTGGTGTCTGGATTTCTCTTGTTTTCTTAAACAAAACCATTCTTATCTTTTAATGAATCCCTCTATTACCATAAGAAATTCTACTCCCAAACATGACATTCTGGAAGTGTCATTCCAAGAATGTCACTTTAGCATAACTAGAAAAATGTGAATAATATATATGTTTTAATTCTATCTAAATTACTTGACTTTTTTAACAACTTGTCTATTTGACCTTCTGGCCAAGCTAAGAAGTAGAGCTGAAAGCTCCGTGTTGCCACTGAAGGATGTAGACAATTGATTTCTTCTTATTTCTGCGGAAGTTCACTAGGCAAGCTACTTGTGTCAAGTCATTATAACATTCAGCAGAAGTAATGCATTAACATCAGTTGATAGTGCCAACAAATTACAGTATGTGATACAAAACAATTTCTGCTCCTTTATTTTCGGTTTGCCTTTTCATAAAGGTAAAATATGCAGAGGAAACCAAAATTTGCATAACACTGTTAGTATTCAGATTGATCCATGAGTTTTAACTGTGCAATCCACCAAACCCAAGAGAATCTCACAATGGCATAATGTATTATAAAAGTTTCTGCTTGGGCCACATCTATGCACACCACATGTACAGCACAGTGAAGAAAATGATCTTGGAACTTAGTTCTGTAGCAATAGCAATTTGCCTAGTGTTGTAATAGCTTAAGATTGGTAATAAGAACTCCTAAGACCTAAAGTTCCAATAGAACATCTAGTTACTGTTCAACTGCTTGCAGTAAATGGACAAAGTTACAAGGTCATGGAAGTTACACATGCCCCATTTAAAGTGAAGGCTGTTAATCAAAATGCAAATTATTACTCTATGACAAAAACATTTTAGCCAAAATAGGCTGTTGTTTAGACTGCGTGTTTTTATGTACTCCAATGAGTCATTAAACCTCTGTCATTTCAGCAAAGAAGCCTGCTGAATATTCAGTGCTATAAGCAAGCATATAGTCTATTTTTTAAAAAAGTAAGTATTCTAGCAAGCTAAAACCATAATGCAATAATGCTAGCAATATGTATGTAGGATGTGATGTATATGTGAATAATTTTGTTATAAAAACAGAGCACAATGTTCATAATTGTTTTTTCCATTTATAAACTAAATAATGTTATCCAAATGAGCACTACTCTGAGTATTGATTATCCTTGATAGAGAATATTATTAATATGCTGAAATTACTTCCATAGGTCATATTATTAATTATTGGTAAAGATAACTAAAATAGTGACCAAGATTTGTTTGTTTTCTATTGGAAAAAACACAAAGCATTACGTAAGTATTATAAAATAATGTTACTGTCAGAACTCAAAGTTTTACAAACTGTATCTAATGACTGTACAGCTTTCCCTTGTTACTTAAGAGTTTTTCTAATTGCTCTGCAGCTCCCAATTACAATGAAAGCATCCTTTTGACCCTTCAGTCACTAGTTCTTACTATTCTCTCATTGCTATAGAGAATATTGCCATAATCATGAAAACTACACTGCTTTTGTTTCTCCTTATTTTCCCAACACTCAAGCATTTTCATTTTACCGTGTCTGAACCAAGTATGAGATTTCTCTAGCTATGAAATGCAACAAATAATCTCTTCTTGATAAAAGGGCTCAAAATAGGAAGTAAGGTATCATTATCCCCATTATGAGAGGAAGATACCAGACACAGAGCAATTGGGAAACTTGGCCAAAGTCTTCAAGCTAATAAGTCATAGAGTCAGGACATGAACCCAGTCAGTCTATGTTTAGGAGAAGAATGAATGCACTGAACACTCATACACAGTTTTCTATTCAGCAACCCAACCAAAAAAATAGCTTGAATCTACTATACTTCAAAGAGAAAAAAATAATCAGCAGTGGTAATTTTAAAACTTTATTTCCCTATTCTCTGATTTTGCTTTTTAGCATTTTTTTTTTTTTGAGTTGTGTATTTGTGGAGAAAGAGCTGCATCACCAAATTAAACTTCATCCTTCATGTCAAAATAGGTGTGCACTGGGAAGAATCAATTCACCCCTGTCCCTGCACAATTGATGCCAGAGCTCCCCGTACCTAAGTCCCACTCCAGCATTCAAAGGTAAATGGAGCTGGAAGCAGGGAGAGCAGAAAGGGTGAGCTGGGGGGCCTTTCACCCCAATTCAACCCCCATCCAACCTTGGTAATCTTATTCCACCATAGCCACCTCATCACCACCATCCAGCTGTGCCTAATTTGAATCATTTCAGATTGTCCAGGAAACTGAGAAGAGGAGGAAACATTTCTCATTTTTGTATTCTTCCAAATTTACATAGCAAAATTCTGCCTGTAGGAGAGAGCAACCACTCTCTGGTGTTTAAAAAAAAAAAAAGCTTGAGATTTTCAGAAACTCTAGGGGTATCCAGCCTATACTATAAATCTGAAAGGATGCAGAGGACATGCAACAAATTAATTCAACAAGATGATGATGATGATCTTTGCTGATGGATGGGAAGGTAAGCTTTGTGGTAAAGGAGATATGCCCTTCTTTTACAGACTGTAAAACATTTATGTTTTTAAAGATAAACTATTTTTTCACTCTTTTTTGTATCACTTTTTGATGTCACGATTAAAGAGGCAACTCCTATTCTTGTAATCATGTCAACCAAACATGTCACCATTCTCACAAAACCAAGCCTAACCTGTTGCCCTATACTGTTGCATAAAGCCCATACTCACTGTTGTTGTTAGCTGCCCTCCTGTAGCCCATAGGATCCTATGTGCAATAGAACAAAACAGCAGCTGGTCCTGCACCATCCTCACAGCAATGCTTTGTTTGAACACATTGTTGCAGCCACTGTATCGACCCATCTCCTTGAGGAACTTCTTTTTTCTGCTGACCTTCTTTCTACTTTACTAAGCCTGATGCCTTTCTGCAGGGATTAATCCATCCTGATAACATGTCCAAACTACATGAGACAAAGTCTTGCCATCCTCATTTCTAGGGAGTTTTCTGACTGTATTTCTGTAATTTGTTCATGCTTCTGACAAAAAGAAAAAAACTCACCGCCATCAAGTCAATTACAACTCACACTGATCCCCATATTGGGTTTCCAAGTCTGTAAATCATTTTTATTATTATTACTTCAAGTGTATAAATCTTTATGGAAATAGATTGTCTCATCTTCCTCCCACAGAGCAGCTCGTGGGTTTAAACTACCAACCTTCTGGTTAACAGCTAAATGCCTTACCCACTATGCCATCAGAGCTCCTTTGAATGTAGACTAGTTAAAGCAAATGGAAGAAAGTAAGAGAACTGAAAAGAAGATTTCAAAGGGCAGCTCCTGAAGACAAAGTTGAGTATTATAATGAAATGAGCACAGACCTGGAGTGAAAAAACCAAAGGGGAAGAATACACTCAGAATCCCTCAAGCAGAAAGAACTGAACTAAAAATTCAAGCCTTGAGTTGTAATACTGATGGATGATTTGGGCAAAATATTGAATGATGCAGGAAAGATCAAAAGAAGATGGAAGGAGTACACAGAGTCACTGTACCAAAAAGAACTGGTTGGTTGATATTCAACTATTTCAGGAGGTAGCATATGATCCAGAACCAATGGTATTAAAGGAAGAACTCCAAGTTGAACTGATGGCATTAGCAAAAAACAAAGCTCCAGCAACTGACAGAATAGCTATTGAGATGTTTTAGCAAGTGGATATAAGACACTCACTCGTCTATGACAAAGACATTTGGAAAACAGTTATCTGGCCAACCAACTAGAAGAGATCTATGTCTGTGCCCATTCCAAAGAAAGGTAATCCAACAGAAGTGGAAGTTACAGAGCAGTATCATTAATACCACACACAAGTAAAATTTCACTGAAGATAGTTTTTAAAATGATTGCAATACATCGACAGGGAACTACCAGAAATTCAAGCCATATTCAGAAGAGGATGTGGAAAGAGGCATATCATTGCTGATGTCAGATGGACCTTGGCTGAAAGCAAAGAATACTACAAAGATGTTTAACTGTGTGTTACTGACCAAGCAGAGCCCTTGACTGTGTGGCATTTTTATCTGAAAAAGATCCAGAATGGAAAGGCTACATTTGGAATGGGTTAAAACAAATGAAAATGTGGACAAACAAATTTAACACTTTCAGAGAGAATGAATGCTTTTAGAAAATATATCCTGGGTGATCAAATCAGAAAGTGCTATGGAAAAACAAAGCAAGCCAAATACTAACTGTATTACTTTTCCTCACAGACTGAGTCACCATTATATTGTCACCAATGTTGTTTTTTGTTGTTGTTTTGTTTTGTTTTGTTTTTTACTAGATTTGGTTTTCTGGTGACATTTTGAATTCTGGCCAAAACCCAGCACTGGCCTCCTTCTGGCCATATGGTTATGTATGCCTGGCAGGAAATCAATGAATGAAGTCCATGAAGAAGTCATAAAAAAAAGTTTTCACAAAAAAATTGTTCTCAGAGGCAAAGCAAGAAAAATCAGTGGATGTTCCCATTTACTCCCTCAGCAACTAAACCACTAACAACAAATAAAAACAAGCACAGACTCTCAGAACTCTGGAGGGCAGCAGAGGTGCTGGATAGTGAGGATGAGCACAGAAGCAGGAGGAAGAGGAATTAAGATGGCACAGAAACAAGGAGAAACTACCCTAATATCATGGGCACTCATTCACTTATCACAGCCGTTTTGGGACAAAGCTGGCAATACCCTAAACAAAGTAACACAAAAGTAGAGCTAATCTGAAGAAATTGTATCCCAATTTTTTAAGGCAGTGCAGATTGGCTGTGGAAATTCATGAGCTACACAATTAGGAAGTGACAAATGGAGGCCATGATGCCACAAGAGCGTGCTGTTGAGTCCCACAGAAGCCCAAGATGGATGGGCACTAGGACCAGGAGAACTGCAAGAGCAGCAGAGCGAAGGGAGTATTAGAACAGATAGAGACACAGAGTGGAATGGCTAGCTCACTGCCAACAGAAGGACACTGTGGGAGAGCTTCTAAAGGGGCAACCATGAGGGACAGACAGAGAGCCCCTTATCTTCACCTCATGAAATTTGAGCCCTACCGCTTACAATAAAGTCTGAGACCTGCTAAACCTCTGCCTTCTTGAGCATATGTGTTGAATTCCAAAATTCAAGCACCCAGAACTACATTAGAACTGAAAAAAAAGACTAAGGAAGAGTGCCCTCCAGTGATTCTCAGGGGAAAATACGAGCCAATTGTCAGTGGGTCAATTCTTACTTGTAGCAACCCTATGTGTGGGGCAGAGTGGAACTGTCTTGTGGCATTCCCAAAGCTAAGAGCCTTTGCAGCAGGAAGTTGCTCCATCTTTCTCCTACAGAGCAGCTGGAGGGTACAGCCCCAGCCTTTCTGTTAGCAGCTGGGTACTGGGCTACTGTGTCACCAGGATACGCAATAAGTAAATTTTCCCATAAAAACCATATTTAAAATAAAAAGATTAAAAAAAAAAAAAAGAAAAAGAAAGAAAGCCTAATTTCAACAAAAAATACTAATGAACACAAAAATCACAAGGTGTAGGACCAATCAAAAGCACAACATGAAGAAGAGGAAATGTCTCCTATGAAGGCCAGACTAATGGAAAGAATAATAATTTTCAGACTATGGTGCTAAATATGTTAAAAGAAAGAAAATATCATTCAGGAAGCAAACTAGCAGATATCAGAAAACAAAGGGAGGAAATAAATGAGAAACTCAACAAGGAAATGGAAAAAAGAGAGAGAGAGAACCACTAGATCTGAAGAATAAAACAAGTGAATTTAAAAAAAAGCAAGAGAAACATTCAACAATGGAGTTGAATAGACTGAAAACAGAATAAATGAACAAAAAGGAAAAATAACTGAATCTATCAAGTTTCAAAATAATCAAGGGAAAAGACCAAAGAAAAGTGAACAAACCAAAAAGGAAATATGGGATTCAATTAAGAAATCAAACATGATTGAGAACCCAGATATAGATCCATCGACCTATAGTCAGCTGATCTTTGACAAAGGCCCCAAATCCATTAAATGGGGAAGAGAATGTTTGTTTAAT
>NW_006921926.1:2706818-2712408 GCF_000298275.1 Orycteropus afer afer | reverse complement strand
AAAAAAAAAAAAAAAAAAGAAATCAAACATGAGAATTACTGGAACCTCAGAGCACCATGACAACAATAAAGACAAAGAAATTATAATCCAAGAGATAATCAGAATTTCCCAGATCTGAACAGAAAATCAAGCCTATTGATATAGGAAGTTATGACCTTGGTGACAGAAATGATGTTGGAGATCACATAATAGAACTTTGCAAGACCAGAGACTTATTTATTGCAAATATGTTTTTCAATAACATAAACAGTAGCTATACATTTGGACTTCACCAGATGGAATACACTGGAATCAGGTCCACTAAATCTGTGGAAGGAGGCAATGGAAAAGCTCAATATCTTCAGCCAAAACAAGGCCAGGAGCAGACTGTGGAACAGACTATCAACTGCTCATATACAAGTTCAAGTTGAAATAGAAGACAATTAAAACAAGTCCACAAGAGCCAAAACATGATCTTGATTATATCCCTCCTGAATTTAGAGACCTTTAAAGAATAGATTTGATGCATTGAGCACCAATAACCAAAAACCAGAGGAATTGTGGGATGACATCAAGAACAGCATCCATGAAGAAAGCAAAAGGTCAGTAAAAAGACTGGAAAGGAAGAGAAGACCAAAATGGATGTCAGAAGAGACTTTGAAACGTGCTCTTGAATGGTGAGTAGCTAAACCAAATGGAAGAAATGACAAGATAAAATAGCTGAACAGAAGATTTCAAAGAAGTTACATGAACCCCAATTTTCATAAGAAGACAAAGTCAATTATTAAAATGAAATGTGCAAAGACCTGGAGTTAGAAAACAAAAATGGAAAAGCATGTTTGGCATTTCTCAAGCTGAAAGAACTGAAGAAAAAATTCAAGCCTCAAGTTGAAATATTGAAAATTCTATGGGCAAAATATTGAATGATGCAGCAAACATCAAAAGAAAATGAAAGGAATACAAAGAGTCACCAGACCAAAATGGATTGGTTATGTTCACCCATTTCAAGAGGTGGCATATAATCAAGAACCAATAGTACTGAAGGAAGAAGTCAAAGTTGCCCTGAAGGAATTGGGGAAAACGAGGCTCCAGGAATTGATGGAATAACCATCGAGATTTTTCAACAAACAGATGCCACGCTAGAGGCACTCACTCGTCTATGCCAAAAAATTTGGAAGACAGTTACCTGGTCAACTGACTGGAAGAAATCCATACGTGAAGCCCATTCTAAAGAAAGGTGATCCCATACAATGTGGAAATTATTGAACAATTTCACTACTGTCACACACAAGTAAAATCCTGCCAAAGATAATTCAAAAATGGTTGTAGCAGTATATAGACAGAGAACTTCCAGAAATACAAGCTGGATTCAGAAGAGGACTTGGAATGAGGAATATCATTGCTGATGTCAGATGGATCTTGGCTAAAAGCAAAGAATACCAGAAAGATGTTTGCTCATGTTTTATTGACCATGCAAAAGCACTCAACTCTGTGGATCATAATAAATTACAGAAAACACTGAGAAGAATGGAAATTCCAGAACACTTAATTGTGCTCATGAGGAACCTGTACATAGACCAGGAGGCTCTCATTCGAACAGAACAAGGGGACACTGCATGATTTAAAATCAAGAAGGGAATGAGTCAGGGTTGTATCCTTTCATCATATTCATTCAATCTGTATGCTGAGCAAATAATCTGAGAAGGTGGATGAAGAATGTGGCATCAGGTTTGGAGGAAGACTCATTAACAATCTACGATATGCAGATGACACAACTTTGCTTGCTGAAAGTTGGGATGACTTGAAGCACTTACTGATAAAGATTAAAGACCATAGTTTGCAGTATGGATTACATCTCAATTTAAAGAAAACAAAAATCCTCACAACAGGACCAATAAGCAGAATCTTGATAAAGAGAAAAGATTGAAGTTGTCAACAATTTCATATTACTCGGATCTACAATCAACACCAAAGGAAACAGCAGTCAAAAAATCAGTTGTGGTCTTGCAGTGGGCAAACCTGCTACAAAAGATCTCTTTTAAGTGCTAAAGAACAAAGAAGTCACTTAGAAGACTGAGGTGTGCCTAACCCAAGCCATAGTATTTTCAGTCACCCTCATACTCATGTGAAATCTGGACAATGAATAAGGAAAACCAAAGAAGAATTGATGCTTTTGAGTTGCAGTGTTGATGAAGAATACTGAAAGCACCATGGACTGCTAGAAGAACTAACAGATCTGTCCTGGAGAAGTGCAGCTGGAATGCTCCTTGGAAGCAAGAATGACCAGGCTTTGTCTCATCCACTTTGGTCATGTTGTTAGAAGGGGCCATTCCCTCAAGAAGGACATCATTCTTGGTAAAGTGGAGGGTCAACAAAAAAAGGGAAGGCCCTCAATGAGATGGATTGATGCAGTGGCTGCAACAATGGCCTCAGGTATAGCAAAGATTATGAGGCTGGCACAAGGCTGGGCAGTATTTCATTCTGTTGTACATAGTGTCACTATGAGTTGGAGCTGACTCAACAGCACCTAACAACAACAACAATACAGGAAGTTACATGAACCCCAATTGGAAGAGACACAAAAAGATCAACTCTATACCATATCCTAATAAAATTCTTGAAAATCAAAGACAAGGAGAGAATTCTGAAAGCAGCAAGAGAAAATGCAATATACCACACCAAGGGCCTTTCATAAGAATTGGTGTGAATCTCTCCCCAGAAACTCTAGGGGCCGGAAGACTATATATATATATATATATATATATATATATAAAATAGTGAATGAAAACAATTGCCAACCAGCAATTCTTTACCCAGCAAAAATATCTTTCAAAAACAAAGAGGAAATTAAATGATTCCCAAACTTACAAGCTCTGGGTTGCCATTGCCAAATCAGCTCTGCAAGTATCACTCCAAGGAATACTCCAAATGAAAAGGCAAGATTGTTAAAAAAATATATTTGTATCTACACATGGGGAAAAAACTAAACAAAACATAATATAGAGAGAGATGTCCAAAAAATGCAAGAACACAAGCAATCATAAGGACCAAGTATATGATATTTCCAGTGAATCAAATCTCACAAACAATACAACATCCAGTTTGTAAGAAATAAGTAAAAAGTAAATTTATCCAATATAGGTTATATATTGATGTTAATGGAGACACTCCAATAGAAATTGAGGAGGGAGGAGAATATCAAGAATAGATTTATTATGTTAGTGTTGTAGGTTAAATGTTGTTCATATGTTTGCAATTGTAAGTTGTATAATGAAATATATGTGGTAACTACTAAGAAATCTCTAAGAAGCCACATTCAAAAGAGAAGAAGGAAGATGGCAAAAAGTGTCATCACAAGAAAGCAGCTAAGTACAAACAAAAACAGAAAAATCAGAATGAAAAAAATGAAAATATATTCAAGAAACAAAGAGCAAAATGAGGTAGACTTTTTCTTTCAGTAATAACCATAAATGTAAATGGTCCAAATGTTTCTTGCAAAAATCAGGCAACAACATCACCAAAAAAGAAAATTATAGACCAATTTCGCTTACAAACAAATATGCAAATAATTTCAACAAAGTTCTAGACAACAGTCTTGAGCAAAAGATCAAAAAAATCATAAACCTTGATCAAGTGGGATTCATACCAGGATTAGAAGGGTGGTTCAACATTAGAAAATCAATCCATGTAAAACTACCATATGATAAATAAAGGAAAACCACCATATGATCATATCATTTGATACAGAGAAGTCATTCAATTAAATTCAACACCTTTTCCTGATAAAAATTCTCAGCAAAATAGAAATAGAAGGGAATTTTTTCAACATAATGAAGGGCCTATGTGCAAAACTAACAGCCAACATTATACTCAGTGGAGAAATACTGAGAGTTCTCCCTTTCAGATAGAGAATGAGACAAGGATGTGCAATATCACCACTATTACTCAACATTGTGCTAGAAGTCCTAGCCAGGGCAATAAGAAAAGAAAGAGAAATAAATAGCATCCAAATTGGAAATGAAGAAGTAAAATGATTTGTATTTGAAAGTGACATGTTCCTATACACAGAAGACCCTTAAGATTTCACAAGAGAATTGCTGGATCTAATAGAAGAATTTACCAATGTTGCAGGGTACAAGATCAACATGCAAAAAATCAGCTGGGTTCCTCTACACTAACAAAGACTACTCAAAAAAATCAAGAAATCAATACCATTTACAATAGTCCCCAAATTGATAAAATACTTAGGAATTAAACTAACCAGGGGCACAAAAGACTTATACAATGAAAATTATAAAACACTACTACAAGGGACCTCAAACATGAAAGACATCTGTGCTCATGTACACTCACTCACTGCCATCAAGTCAGATCTGACTCATAGCAACCCCTCCATGGGTTTCCCAGGTAGTAACACTATGGAAGTACATTGCCCAACCTTCCTTCCAAGGAGAGTGGCTGGTAGGTTTGAACCGCCAGCCCCCTGGTTAGCAGTCAAATGCCTTAGGCACTACGCCACCAGAGTTCCCATGCTCATGCACAGGAAGACTTAATATACTGAAAATGTCAATTCTACCGCAAGTCATCTACAGATACAATGTGACTCCACTAAAAATGCCAAGACTCTTTACTGGGATGCAAAAACTAATGACCAACTTCATATGGAAAGGAAAAAAATCCCAATATCAAAAGCAATACTGAAGAAAGAGAACAAAGCAGGAGGCTTCACACTTGCCAATATGGAAACATACTATACAGCCACTGTAAACAAAACAGCCTGGTATTGATTCAATGACAGACATACAGACCAGTGAAATAGAATTGAGAACTCGGAACTAAACTCAGTCATCTATGGAAAAATGACTTTCAACAAGGGGTCAAGGTCCATTCAGTGGGACAGAAACAGTCTCTTTAACAAATAAAAAAGCTCTTCTTTAATAAATAGTGGTTGGGCGTGTTCTGGTAAGATGGCGGAATAGGCAGGAAGGCTGCACAGACCCTCTTCAACAAAGAAAAGTGGAACCAATTAACACAGATACAGAAGACAATCCTGGACCCCTAAGTCCTGAAGGCAAGGATACAGAAATGGACTAAACTCCAACTAGCAGAAGAATTTGCATGAAAACATCGAAAAAAGGAAACATACGGAGCTGTGGTCTGGCAGCAATCCTGATGGCACAGACAGCTTGGATATTGCCAAGTGGTGGTAAGACCTAAAAATTAGCCCCAAAATTGGCCCTGTTGGCCAGGGACTGCATAGAGGACTGCTCTGGTGGCTGAGGAATAAAAGGGAAAGCAGCGAAGATTATGGCGGGCTGAGCTGTAGACTTTAGTCTGTCTGAGGTCACAGCCATTTTGAACGTTTACAAACAGCTTGAGCATTTTGGATATTTAAAGCAACAGCATTCTCCCAGATTCAAGGGACTTAAGAACAGGCTCCACTTGCCAGGAACCTCAAAGACATTCTGGATCCGGATGATTGGAAAGCTGCAACATTCCCCTTGTTACTCTTATACGCCACACCCTCTTAGTGAATGGAGGTGTGGCTATCCCTCACTCCCATCCACCTTCTGGGCACGCAGTAACCCCACCCCAGTCTGTGTGCTCCTAC
>NW_006921926.1:2703516-2705223 GCF_000298275.1 Orycteropus afer afer | reverse complement strand
TAAAACCCTGAAAGAGAAAAATTTTCAACCAAGAATTATATACCTGGCAAAACTGTCCCTCAAATATGATGGTGAAATTAGGAGATTTCCAGACAAGGAGAAACTAAAGGAATTTGTTAAAACCAGACCAACCTTATAAGCGATACTAAAGGGAGTCCTTTGAACAGAGAACCAAATATAGCAAATAACAACTAATCACTAATTCACAACAGGACAACCCAGAAACCACAGTTATGGACATATCCAAAGTAAAATGAGCTTACAAGATTGTAAACAGGGAACCAAAGACCTCAATTGGCAAGTGAAGACAACTATAAACCAAAAAGAGGGAAAATACTGTGTAGTTACAGAACTTCTAAATGGTGAGGAAGTCAAGAGAGTTGCAACATAGAATAGACTGTTCTAATCTAGGGGAGAAAATTATAAATCACATGTTAACTTCAAAGAAAAATGATAAACCTTCACATCACAGTAAGAAAGAGGACAAGCAAATACTAAAACAACAGCAACAAAGGAAATGATAACACAATTCATAAACATAATGAGCTCAGCACAGAAAATAATATGGAATGAAGAAAACAGAGACACCATGAAAAAACACATAACAAAATGACAGCAACCAATTCATACTTACCAAGAATTCTATTGCATGTTAATGGATTAAATGCACCACTCAAGAGACAGAGTTGCAGATTGGATAAGAAAACAAAACCCATCAATGTGCTGTCTACAAGAGACACACTTTAGAGACAAAGACAAACATAGACTAAAAATCAAAGGTTAGAAAAAGATATATCAAGCAAATGGCAACTGTAAAAGAGCAGGAGTGGCAATATTAATTTCTGATCAAATTGACTTTAAGACAAAAACCATCACACGAGACAAGGAAGGACATTACATAATGATTAAAGGATCAATTGAACATAAAGATATAACCATAATAAATATCTATGGACCCAAGGAAAGAGCCCCAAACACATAAATCAGACTTTAGAAGAGATGAAAAGGCAAATAGATGACTCCACAGTCATAGTGGGAGACTTTAATACACCACTTTCAATGAAAGATAGAACAACTGGAAAGAAACAAAGATGCAGAAGAGCTAAACAATACAATCCACCAACTTGACCTTATAGACATCTACAGAGCAAGTCACACAACAACAGCACAATATACATTCTTTTCCAGTGCACATGGAACATTTTCCATGATAGACCATATGTTAGGCCATAAAGTAAGCCTTCATAAATTGAAAAACATTGAAATACTACAAAGCATCTTTTCAGATCATAATGCTGTCAAATTAGAAATCAACAATAGGAAAATCAACAGAAAAAGAGTAAACACATGGAAACAGAACACCACCACTCTTAAGAAACACTGGGTAAGAGAAGAAATCAAAATTGAAATTCAAAAATTACTTGAATCAAACGAGAATGAAAATACAACATACCAAAATCTTTGGGACACGGCAAAAGCAGTGATCAGAGGACAATTTGTAGCAATAAATGCACACATCCAAAAAGAAGAAAGAGCCAAAATCAATACTTTAAACCAACATCTCCAACAATTAGAAAAAGAACAGCAAGAAAAGCCCACAGTCACCAGAAGAAAGGAAATGATCAAGATTCGAGCAGAAATCAATGAAACAGAAAATAGAAGGGCAATAGAAAAAATCAACAAGACCAGAAGTTGTTTTTTGGAAAG
>NW_006921926.1:2689451-2691449 GCF_000298275.1 Orycteropus afer afer | reverse complement strand
GTAAAATGATACAACCACTGAGGAAAGCAGTATGGTGATTCCCTAAAACATTGGAATTAGAAATACCATTTGACCCAGCCATTCCATTGCTAGGTATATATCCTAAAGAAGTGAGAGCCATGACAAGAACAGACATATGCACACCCATGGTCATTGCAGCGCTATTTACAATAGCCAAAAGATGGAAACAAGCTAGTTGTCCATCAACTGAGGAATGGATAACCAAACTTTGGTACATACACACAATGGAATACTATGCAACCCTAAAGAATAACCTAGGATCTGCAAAACACTGCATAACATGGATGAACTTGGAGGACATTTTGCTGAGCGAAGTAAGTCAATCACATAAGGACAAATATTGTATTAGTCTGTTCTTGGAAAAATCAAGGAAAGGTTTATCTATGGAAGGAAATTTTCTTTATTGGTTACCAGGGGTAGGAGGGGAGGGGAGGGAACACTGTTAGATAGGTTGTTGCTGTTGTTATGCCCCATTGAGTCGGCCCGACTCATAGGGACCCCTCCTTGGTTTCCGAGGCAGTATCACTACAGAAGTAGATTGCCCCATCTTCCTTTCAAGGAGTGGCTGGTGGTTGTGAACCGCCAGACTTCTGGTTAGCAGTCAAGTGCCTTAGGCACTAATCTAGTTAGAGGATCCCAAATTAAACTACTGTCATGAAGATGTGATAAAAGCCACTGAAGATAGGTGAAAATTTGTTAAATAAACAAACAAAATAAAACCAACTGCTATTGAGCTAGGAGACCTCAGAGTACAACTGCTTTATAAGAGTTGTTTTTGTGGTAAGTGTCATGAGACAAAGTGTATGTGAACTGCTGTATGGAAAGTAAATTTGCTCTGCAAATTTTCACCCAAATCACAATTTAAATAAATAAATAATAAATTAATAAATAGTGGTGCAAAACTGGATATTCACTTGCAGAGAAATTAAAAAGACCCATAGCTCACACCACATACAAAAAACTAAATGGATCAAAGACCTAAATGTTAAACTTAAAAAACATAAAATTCCTGGGGGGAAAAAATATACATGGTACCTAATCCTTTGTAAAAATTGGATAACAAATATTACAACAAATGCACAAATAGAAAGACAAAATAGATACATGGGACTTCATAAAAAATTAAAAACTTATGCTCATCTAAGACTTTACATGGAAGTAAATAGACATAACCTACATAAACCAAACCCACTGCTGTAGAGTCGTATCCAACTCAGAGCACCCCTCCGTGGGTTTCCAAGGCAGTATCACTACGGAACTAGATTGCCCAACCTTCCTTCCAAGGAGTGTCTGGTGTGTTTTAACCACCAGACTTCTGGTTAGCAGTCAAATGCCTTAAGCACTATGCTACCAGAGCTCCTACATATGGGGAATAAATCTTCAGCAGCAATTTATCCTATAAGGGTCTAATCTCTAAAAATCTATAGAAAACTGCAACTCAATAGCAAAAAGACAAACAATGCTATCACAAAACAGACAAAGGACATGAACAGAATCTTGTCCACCAAAAAGGACTTGATCCAAGCAGCCAAGAAATATTTTTTTAAATGCATTTTATTGAAATATAATTTATGTACAGTGAAATACACAAAACTAAAGTGACATGGATCAATGCTTTTTATTTTATTTTATTTTTTTTTTGGCAATGTTCCCTTCCCTCCCCTCCCACCCCTGGCAACCAAGAACAAAGTTTCCTTCCATATATAAACCTTTCCTTGACCTTCCACAACAACAAACTAATACTATATTTGTCCTGTGATTGACTTACTTCACTCAGCATAATGTCCTCCAAGTTCATCCATATTATGCGGTGTTTTGCAGACTCTGCATTATTCTTTAGTGCTGCATAGCATTTCAGTATGTGTATGTACCATAGTTTGATCATCCACTCTTTCACTGATGGGCATGTAGGTTGTTTCCATCTTTTTGCTATTGTAAATAGTGTTGTGATGAACGTGCGCATGCATGTATCTGTTC
>NW_006921926.1:2682783-2688506 GCF_000298275.1 Orycteropus afer afer | reverse complement strand
CCTTAATTTCTGCTTATCTGGAAATGTCCTAACTTAACCATCATATTTGCGGGACAATTTTGCTGGGTACATAATTCTTGGTTGGAAATTTTTCTCCTTCAGTGTTTTATATATACCATCCCACTGTCTTCTCGCCTGCATGGTTTCTGTCAAGAAATCCGAGCTCAGTCTTATTGGTTGCACCTTGTAGGTAACTTTTCGTTTTTCTCGTGCTGCTTTCATGATTCTTTCTTTGTCTTTGGTTTTGGTGAGTTTTTTGATGATATAGCTTGGTGTTTTTCTTTTGGGGTCTACCTGTTTGGGGTTCATTGGACTTCCTGAATGGATGTATTTTCATCTTTCATCATATCAGGGAAGTTCCCCTCCAACAAATCTTGGACAATTTTCTCAGTGGTTTCATTTTTCTTCTCCTGTTCTGAAATTCCAATGACATGGAGGTTATTCCTTTTGATGGTATCCCACATGAACCTTAGGCTTTCTTCATTTTGTTTTGATCTGTTTTCTGACTGATCCCTTTCCAAAGAAGTATTCAGGTATTTGTCTTCCATCTCATTAATTTTGTCTTCCATTGCATCAATTCTACTCCTTTGCCCTTTCAATGTATTATCTATTTCTGACAATTTAGTATTAATCTTTTGGATTTCTATCTGTAGATTTAGAATCATTGATAACTTTTCATTTATTTTGTCATTTTGTTCTTGTATTTTCTTTCAAAATTCTTCTAGGGTTTTGTCTGTGTGTTCCTTGGTCTGTCTCTCAATCCTTTGAAGATACCTAAATATAATTCTTTTGAATTCCTTACCAGGGAGTTCCAATGCTGCCTCTTCCTCAGGGATGTGTTGTGGGTGTGTAGCCTGGTCCCTTGTTTCTCCTGTTTTATTTTGCTTCTTTGTGTAGACTGTGATACTCTGTTATCTCTGAGGCATTGTGACGTTTTTGTGTTTATATTTAATTGGTGATTATATGTTGGCATGACTTGCCCACAATTTTCGTTTTTTATGTTTTGTTTGTATGTTATGTATACAGGCAGGGTAGTGTGCTGTGCTCCTCTATTCTCTAGATGACAGCACTTATACACTCACCACCTGTCTCCTTTGCTTTGTCAGCCTCTCATATGTCCTTGCCGACCCTGGCAAACAGGGCCTGTTCTTAGGTCCCTGGAATCCAAATGAGAATGCTATCACTTTAAAATCCAAAATGCCAGTTGTAAACATTCAAAATGGCTACACCCTCAGTCACTTTAAATATCCAAAATGGCTGCCACATGTAAATAACCAGAACTGCTATACCCTCCGGACAGCAGAAAGTCCACAGCTCAGGTTGTCTCCCTCCTTGCTGTTTCCCTTCCTAGTCATAGGCTACCAGAGCAGTTTTCCCTGCAGCCCTTAGTGCCCAGGACTGATCTTTAGGTCAATTCTCAGGTCCCAACACCACATGGAAATATTCAAGCTATTGGTCTCATCAGATTAGCTGACGGTCCGCAGCTCCGATCATCTCTGAACTCACTGTTTTTGTTCAGATTTTTCCACTAGTTGGTGCCTAATCCACTTCTGTATAGTTCCTTTCAAAGCTCAGGGCTCCAGGATTATCTTCTGTATCTCTGTCAATTGGTTTTTCTATTCCTTGTTGAAGAGGGTCTGTGTCGCTTGTCTGCCTATTCCTCCATCTTTCAAGAAACATTTTTAAAATGCTCACAATCATCAACCACTAAAAAACCAAAACCTGCTGTGCAGTTTATTCTGATTCTTAGTGACCCTGTAAGTCAGAACTATCCTATAGAGTTTCTAAGGCTGTAAATCTTTATGGAAGCAGACTGCCGCATCTTCTTCCTCCAACTGCTTCTAGTGAATGCAAACCACTGACTTTTTGTTCAGCAGTCAAGCACTTTAACCCTTGCACAACTAGGGCTCCTTAGAGAGATGCAAATCACAACTACAATGAGATCTTACCCCCAGCAAAAATGGCACTGATTTTAAAAAATAATAATAATATAAATGTTTGTGAGTGTGTGGGGAGATTGGAACCTTATCCATTGCTAATGAGATTGAAAAAAAAAAAAAAAAAACAGTATGGCCACTGTAGAAAACAGTATGGCACTTTCTCAAAAAACTAGAAATAGAACTATGATCCAGCAATCCCCCTCCAAACCCTCCAAAACCAAACCAAACTCACTGCCATCGAGTTGATTCTGGCTCATAGTGACCTCCATTGGGTTTCCAAGGCTGTAAATCTTTACAAAAGTTGACTGCCTCAACTTTCTTCTGCAGAGCAGCTGGTGGGTTCGAACCACCAAACTTTTGGTTAGCAGCCAAATACCTTAACTACTATACCACCAGAGCTCCTTAGGAATATACTATTGGACACCTAAAAATAATAACATGAAGAGATATATGTCCACCTATGTTTATTGCTGCTTTATTCACAACAGTAAATTAATGGAAACAACTGAAGTGCCCATCAATGGATACATGGACAGACAAATTGTGGGAGATATAAAATGGAATATTCCACAACTGTGAAGAACAATGATAAGTCTGTGAAACATATTATAACATGGATGACCTAGAGAGCATAATACTAAATGAAATAAGCTAAGCATATAAAGGACAAATGTTGTATGTTCCCTTTTTATAAGACAAGATAAATACAGAGAGAACAATGTTCATTAGTGGTTACCAGGAGGCTTGGGGAAATATGCCTTACATCATAGAGACTTGTTACTTTTGATGATGGGGAAAGTGGCACTGAATTGGATTTCTATCTGTACTGAGTACCAAACCAAAAAAACCAAATGCCTGTTGTTGAGTCAGATCTGACTCATAGCGACCCCTCCTTGGGTTTCCGAGGCAGTATCACTACGGAAGTAGATTGCCCAACCTTCCTTCCAAGGAGTGGCTGGTAGGTTTGAACCATCAGCCTTCTGGTTAGCAGTCTAATGCCTTAGGCACTACACCACCAGAGCTTCTTGAGCACAGAACAGCACAAAATGAAACTGTTTAAGCATATATGAATGGGTGTAGGCACACTGGTATACAGGTAGGTACATAGGTGAGAACAGATAGAAGTATCTATAGGTACATACAAATATATGTGCAGGCACATATATTCATTGGAGATACAAACATGCTTACTCCTCAAACATAACCAAATAACTTCTAAGACTGATTTTCTGAGTTTGAAAGCTTAGCACCATAGTCTTATGGGACAACTCAGTCAACTGGCATAACATAATTCATAAAAATTATGATATGCATTTTAGTGAATTAAGTTGCATCTGGGGTCTTAAAAGCTTCCAAGCAGCCATCTAAGACATGTATGGGTCTCTATTCACCAGAAATAAAACAGTAACAAGGTAACCAAAAGCTCAGAGAAGAAACAAGTTACCATAAGCCATAACCTCATCTATCCTGAGACCAATCTGGATGGTGCTCCACTGACAACACTGACCATTCTGACTGGGTTCACAATAGTTGGTCCCAGATAGAATGGAGAAAAAATATGGAGAATTCAAATTCTTACCAAAAAAATAAAAAATAAAGCCTGACAAACTGGAACAGTAGACAACAGAGGACTCCCCGAGGCACACTTTAAATATAGAACCAAGCATCTCCCCTGACAGCACCTTTTAGCAAAATAGCAGTGGCACAGAATATAAAGGATATTAACTGTAAGACCAGTGCCCTACTTAAAAACCATTAGTATGAGACCAAAAGTCAACAAATATTCAAAACCAAAGAAGATAAGGGGGTAGGGAAACTAGAGTACTAGCAAGGAAACAAACAGAACACAGTGAAAGAGAATGTTGACACATTGTGGTAAATAAAACTAATGCCACTGAATAATTTGGATGGAAAGCTGTCAAATGGGAACCTAACTTGTTCCATAAACTTTTATCAAAAACTCAGTAAAATATTATTTTTACAAAAATGCTTCTCAAATATTTCTCAGTTCTGAGATTTCTATAAAGGGGCAAAAAGCCACATACTCCCACTTTCTCACGTAAAAATGTCTCTCACCAGTATGAATAGCAGAGATGAGGCTTATAAAGCATAAAAATAATATGGTGGTTCACTTATGTTTTATTAAATATGATGATTAATTCATTAAAAAAAAATGTGCAAGGTAGCACACCACATACATTAATACCATCAAAGATCAAATGGCTACCAAGAGATAAAATTCTTCATGGTCTCCACAAGATTTTTTTCAAAACTGTGATCTCAATTTTCTTTTGAGAACACAGTATTTTCCCGTTTTGATCAGTGATCACGGCTTCTGTCTAAGCAGTCTTTTACACAGAAAGACCTCTTGATTTTATTCTGTCTTCTGTCACTTTGGTGTGTTATCCACCCTAAGTCTGTCTTAAAAAAAAAAAAAAAACAAACTCCCCTTTGAAAGTGAATAAAATGTTCATTTACCTCAGATAAACTTCCTCATTCAATCCGACCATCTGGATCTGAATTAAGGCACCCTACTTTGAACATGGGTGCGCATACCATCTGGCTACCCAAAAGCAGCAATTGCTTCAGGTAAATGAACATTTTACCCAATTCTAAGGAAGCATATTATCCTATAGGTGATTATGGCATAAATACACTCCCTTTTATCTGCCTGCTCCACACCTATTTGAGGAAAAAGTGAATACATGTTCTCTCTAATGAAGATAATTTACTATTTGTGTGTAAACATTTCAGTTTCAAGAGAATTTATTTATTTGCATTTTTCAACAAGTGGTAGATTTTCTTTCTTAGAAAGCTAAATGAGTAACACACAGATCTGCCTCTGTATTATTTTCCTCTGTGTGCCATCTGACCTTTCTCACTAATGTATGGGAACCATTAAAGGAAACTCTTTCCTATAGGACATGACCAGGCTCCCTGCGACACTAAGTGCGGGATAAAACTATCCTAAAGAGAAAGGTACAACACAGTGTGGTACCTAACTTTTCTGCCCTCACCAAAATCCTTTCTTTCCGAACTCTCAGGAATGCATCAAAGAATCAGACTGACTGGGTATTAATGAGTTATTGTTTCCACACAGAGTGAACTGAGTCATAGTGTTACTATCTTAAGCATCACAAATTGTTCAATGTGAACCCCCAGTGACAGATTACATATGTGTTTTCACCACAGAAAATAACCTATAATTGGCAACAGATATTACTAAACACCAAGATATTTATTCATTATTGCATGAAAATTCAGAATGTGCATCTATGTCTTTTGGAGAGTGGAGTTTTAAAATGCTAATTTGCTTTGCATTTTTGTGACAAAATTATTACCAATAAAAGTCCAACCCTGACTGAGTTCCTGCTTTTGGTCTGTTCAAAAAATTTTCCAAGTACTCATACAAAAAAGCAAAACAAAACCAACTGCCATTGAGTCAATTCTGACTCATAGCGATCCCCACTGGGTCTCCAAGGCTATAAATCTTTACAGAAGTAGATTGCCCCATCTTCCTTCTATGAAGCAGCTTGCGGGTTTGAACCACCAACCTTCTTTTTAGGAAGCAAATACCTTACACACTGCACCACCAGAGCTCCTTAAGGAGTCATCATGTTGTTGTTGTGTTGTTGTTGTTATGTGCCGACGAGTTGGACCCAACTCATAGCGACCCCTCCTTGGATTTCCGAGGCAGTATCACTACGGAAGTAGATTGCCCAACCTTCCTTCTGAGGAGTGGCTGGTGGGTTTGAACCTCCAGCCTTCTGGTTAGCAGTCAAA
>NW_006921926.1:2668563-2682483 GCF_000298275.1 Orycteropus afer afer | reverse complement strand
AGCAGTCAAATGCCTTAGGCATTATGATGACCAGAGCTCCTATAGTATTGAAGGAAATGGAAAAAAAAAAAAAAAAAAGAAGAACTTTCTAAAAGATGCCACTTAGCAGTAAAGTCATCATGGTATCTCCAGAAATGCTGAAGCTTACAATTCTATTGGGAGGCAGAGTTTAGCCATACCTGCAATAGGGTAAACTTTCAACTAAGTTATTTACATCTTTAGGGAAAACTGCAAAGTATTCGAATGTAAATAAGGACCAGGGGGTATAAGAAATCAGTTATGGGTCAAGCAGAAACAGCTGGTCTTTTGAGGAGTCCTGTTAATTTGAAACCACTGACCAAAACAAGTTCAATTCCACCAAATATATTTTAGCATGGTACAAAAACAAAATGAATTTGTTGTTAGTATTTACTTTACCACAGCAAGATTTATTAGTTGATATGCAATTTCCACTAGTGACATTTTGATATAATAAGCTTTCTTCTAAACATGACATGCAAATTTACCTTCTATGCTTTTCTCCCACATTTATTATGATTGATTAAAAAAACATTTAATTTGTATTTTTTAAAACATGTTGCAAGAAGTGGTAAAAGGGGTTTAAGCTATTCATATCTGACTATGGAATTTAGAAAGTGAATAATTTATACATTCACTTATGGGAAGCTTTAACTATCATGCAACTACTAAAGCATTTGGGTATTTTATTTATATGAGGTTACCTCATAGCGCTCTATAAATAATAAAACTTTTGTGTACTTGCACAACACATTGACATTTTCCCAGCATCTTAGACAATAATAGCTTCCTCTGAGAGTTTCCAGGCACCATGAGCCCTGGTCCAGGGATCAGAAAACCAAAGTTCAAATCCCAGGTCTCCACTAACAAGTCTGCTGACCTCAGATGCCCTGGACTTCTGATCTCCAGTTTCCTGCTGCTGTGAGAATCACTTGGGAACAAGGGAGGCTCTGCCTTTGACATCATTAGTAATCTCCAGCCAACCTCTAATCAAGTTGGTGATTACATTTTTAAGTTTGTTTGTTGACTTTGTTATATTTCTAAGTCTGTTTTTTAACAAACTTGGTTGTTCACCTAATCTACTCATTTACTTAATCAGTTACTTTAAATGCAAGGAGTCAGAGGAAAGAACAAGAATCACATATGCATTCATTCAACAACATATTTGAGAACTTACTATTACTGGACATTCTTAAGAGCTAACATTTATGACAGACACTCTATATACTAGGCATATATAGTTAAGTATTTTTTAATGCCTTTGCTCATGGGCACCTGCCACAGTCCTATGAGAGTGCAGCATTATTATATCCCCAAGTTAGAGCTAAGAGTATGCGCTCCGGAGCCAAACTGCCTGAGTTCAGACCCCCGCTTTGTCAGTTTATTAACTATGTAATCACAGTTTTCTGTGCCTTCATTTCCCCATCTATAAAATACGGCATGATAATAGCTCCTACTCTAAGAATCTGTTGTAGGATTAAATGTGTTAATGTAGGTGTTATTTAAGCAACAGAGATAACCACTGTCAGAAATTAGTGGCTCAAAGAAATTAGTCAGCTTCCCAAAGCCTTCATCTGTTGGAGCAGCAGCTGAGATTTGAACCAGTTCTGTTGGACTCTGAAATTCGAACTCTAAAAACTGGTAAAAAAAAATTCCACAGCCTCTCAATAAATAAATAAATAAATACTGACCAAATCTAAAAGGCATCAAAGGCATTCTCTAACAAGGCATTTGAGACCACTCATTTTTCTCTCCCTTCACCACTGGAGTTACTTCCAGGGGCAATAACTCAAGAACAAGCAAGGGGAGTACCGTGAGTTCCTCGAGAGCTAACAGCTCCTCGAAGTGCATTTCTCACTGGCATTGGAAGTGGCAGCCGCCCCTCCTGCCTCTGCCCCCATCAGCCTGTCCCAGGGAACGGCTATGAATCTCAACTTCCAGTTTGGGGAAACTTTAGTCGGTCAAAGCCTATCCTCTGTCCAGCGTTGGCCAGGGGATTAAGAGTCAGAGGAGAAGGACTTGGGAGGAGGATTTTGCCCTGACATCTTAACCGAGATGCGCTGTTGCCCTGGCCTTTGGTGCTTACGTTACTTTCCTTTGACAGTAATTGGGCAGCATTTTGATGCCAATTTGGCATCGCTCAAATTACTCACTCTCCTTTAGAAAAAGAACCCTGCGGCCGGCTGGCTAAGGAACTTTGGGCGGGGGTGGGGAGGTCCCGACCAGAGGAGAGGGAGGAATTCATTGTTTGGCACTGGTGAGTTGCGGAGTTGGCAGCAAATGCCCAGACATTTGGGAGATCCCCGAGGTTTCTGGGTGATGGTCTTACCCCACCTTTCTTCCTTCCCCCGCCCCTCGCTTCCCGAGGTATAGGAAGCCAGCCTGGTCCCCTGGGTCGCCGGCCGCCGAGCGGCTCTGGCCGCCGGGCGGGGTGGGGCGGCGCGGGGCACCGCCTCCCTCCGTACCTTCTCTCCCCGTGGAGCACGTAGGAGCTGCGGAAGAAGCCCAGGAGCTCGTTTTCAATC
Source organism: Orycteropus afer afer (assembly GCF_000298275.1). Classification (NCBI taxonomy): domain Eukaryota; kingdom Metazoa; phylum Chordata; class Mammalia; order Tubulidentata; family Orycteropodidae; genus Orycteropus; species Orycteropus afer. The sequence continues at coordinate 2,679,940 of NW_006921926.1, read as the reverse complement.
AGGGCGTTGTAGATGATCTTCAGGTTGTAATTCCTCTGAGCGTCCAACGTCCGATTCAGCACCACCACCAAGACCTGGGTTTGTGGGTAGAGGAAAAAGCCGGCCACCGGTACAGCCCCGGACGCCCGGTCCTCCGCCACCTGAACCTTCTCTACTGACACCCGCGAGGCGTGCAGAACCACGTAGCGGGTGGCGTTCCGGCACGCTATCTCCACGTTGACCTCCCCGGAGAAGGTGAAGTTCTCCATGAAGGCGGTGAGCATCAGATTGTAGTGCAGCGGCTTGAAGTGGCCAGACAGGCGCAGCTGCGTCCACGGTTGCCACTGTTCCCGCTCCTCTTCCGACGGCGGCTGGGCGGACGGGGTACCAGGGATGGGTTCCGCGCCCGTTTCGGGCTGCGAGGAGTCTTCGCCCGCGTGATGGTTACGCCCGGCTGGTCCCGGGAAGCTCGCGTTGCCGTCGCGCGCGGGGTAGCCTGCGGGGCCACCGTCGGCGCCGGGCGCGGCGCTCGCCCGGCACTCGTCGAATCTCAAGCTGAGCAGCACGGCGAGCATGGTGACTGCAAGCAGAGCCACGATGGACACGGCGAAGGCGAGTACAAGCCGCTTGTGCACCGTGATGTGGCGCTCGGTGGTGCGGGGTCGCACTCCCACGGAGTCCGCCCATGGGTCCGAGAGCCCCCTGCCGCCGGTCCGGAGTGCGGCGGCGTCCTCCCCCATGGTGGCTGCTAAAGGTGAACAGCTCTTCTCGGCCCCCTCCTCTTCCTTCTTCTTCTTCTTCCTCTTCTTTTTCTTCTTCTTCTTTTTCTTCTCCTCCTCTTGCTCCCCCCGCTCCCCGTCCAGGGCCATCACACTGCCTCCTCCTCCTCCCCCGCCCCCTCCGGCACCCCCCGCGGGCGGGCCACCTGGGCCACCTCCAGCGGAGGCATCAGAGAGCGCTCGCGGGCCGAGGGCTAGGCGCCGGCTGGGACCCGGGAAATACTGGTCCAGGTTCTTTTAAGACGGGCACTGGCTGCTGGCGACGGCAGTCTCGGCTCCCCCCATCAGCCCCGCCTCTCTCCGGACACGGGCGGCCGAGGCGGGCTCTAGGACGCGCCCAACTTGGAAAGCGTCTGGCTCGCCCCACCGCGCGCTACTTCTCGGGCGGGCGCCGGGCGCAGGGGCACATGCTGCCCCCGCCCCTGCGCGCCTGCGGCTCCCGGCTGACCCTCCCCTGCGCCGCGCTCTCGCCTAGCTTTCCTCCGGAGCCTTTCAACCGGTCCTTGGCTGGGGAGGACCGAGAGCGGTGGGGAGAGCAAGCGTCTTGCGGAGGGAAGTTGGGCTTCCGCTTTCTCTCCTCACTCCAGCGTCGGCATTTAGTCCTCTGGGTGGGATGTGCTCTCAGCGGCAGCGGCAGCGGCAGCACCGGAGGCGCCCAGTCCTTGCAACCCGCAGCCGGGGAGAAGAGGACGGTCGGGAGGGAAAGACCGGAGTGAAGCAGTGGAAGTCCTGGAGCTGCAGAGCTGTGCTGGGGGATCTGTCCTGGAGATCCCTTCCCCTCTACCCTGGACACTTTAAGCAGCAGTGGCGGCAATCGTCTTGAGGTTGCAGACCGGACAGCGAGCCTCCCTCATTCTGATGTTGCTCTGCCCCCCGGAGATGACAAGTGAGCTGGAAGTGTCCGGCCCGGCCATCCCTTTCAGGTAGATGAAGCTCCGGATTTGCTCCGTATCCCCGTGGGGAGAGCTGAAGTGCGTGTGTGCGAGCGCATGTGCATGTGTGTGCGCGTGTATGCGTGTATGTGTACACACAGGCTCTAGATTGCCAAAGCTACTCTGGCTGCATTCAAGGGCTGAAACTCCCCGAGATAGGCAAAGGAGAGAGCGAGAGAGCGAGAGGAGGCAGGGAAGGCGGGAGGGTGGGGAGAGGCTGAGCGGCAGAGGCAGGCACAGGGAGATTAGAGAGCTTTTCTCCGCTCTGTCACACCAGACACCCACAGCCTTAGAGGGGGTTGCTGAGCCGCCTGCAAGAACTACATTGTAAATCTTCAGTGTAACAAGCCCCGCAGTCACCCCTCTTCCCAACTCCCTAGCCCCACCGCAGCTCGCCAAGGGATCTTTCCAGCCTTTGGCTATAAACACTGAGAGCAAAGGAAAATCCTGCTGGGGAGATATGGCCTGTGTCAGATTTCACGTCTAGCTCACCAGAAGATATTGGAGGATTGTATGTAAATTAAAATAAATTCTCCAAAGCCTTTCTACATATATTATACCATGGGATGTGCCAGGTGTTCAGTACTAAAATAGTGGTTAGCAGTGAAACATTAGAAATTCTCCGGAAGTAAAGGCTAAAGACAGGAGATGTTTCCCTCATAAGATAATTTCTGTTTTTAGATTGGAGAAATGATTATAACGCCTAAGCTAACATTCAGGAACAAAAACTTGAGACTTCGAAAACCTGAGACTCTGAGCCTCATTACTTTAGACTTACTAGAATAGTAAACAGATAGATTCTACAACTGGTCAGTTTTTTAATCCACCTAGCCACAATTACTTTTTTTTTTTTTTTTTTTTTTTTTGCAGTTTTCCAGTATTTTCTTGAAAATTGTTAGACACAATTGTGAAGAAATAAACTTTGTTAGAACAAATATCAATAGAAAAGTGTTTGCTTGACAGCAAGGAGCATCAAGAGGTTAATAAGCCATTGACTGGTTATGAACACTCATCTGAATTTATAGAAGTTTTAACTTATAATGCAGAGTATATTTGAGTATGTGAAATTTGTGTGAAGACTCTATTGGAACGATATTCAGAAAACAGCCACTCCAAAAGTGACATCTAAGAGGCAAGAGTCTAGTTTTCAGTAAAACAAAATGTGATTGGTTTTAAAGTCAATAAAAAGTTCTGAATATAGAGAATAAAAGAACTCCCTTTTATATTTCAAGTCTTCAAATCCTGAAGGCATTTAAAATAAATTAACATTTATAATTAAATATAAATTTTATTAATTATGTTGATGTTCAAAATTATTTTCATTACAAAAAGCAATGTGTACTACTACTGAAGATCCAGAAATATGCAATTAAAATATTGTGCTTGACTTTAAAGACATGACCAAAAGAGAAGAGACCAAGTATACATCAACTTTATCCTGAAAACTAAACATTGCAGCCCTTCTTGATAAATCTCTTTTCATTTTTTCTCCATATGGATACATGACCAATGCTATACACTCTAAATGTCCATTTAAATCATTTAAAAATGATGAAGATAAGTGCCAGGATGGTTTTTTAAAGCATGTTGCATGTGGGCCGTTAGCAACAGACCAAAGGAAAATGCCACATTCTGTTCAAGTTGCTTTTTTTCTGTTCTGTTTTTAAATCTCTTTGCTCTTTCTGTCCAAATGTATCTGGCTATATGCATTTTTAAGAGCTGAGAAGTTGGGATTACTTAGTTTGTTTTCACAGTATCAGGAAATTTAGCACAGGCATAGGAAAGGAGTAGTGTGACCCTCAGCAGGTCACCAGGACCTCCCTGACTTCAGGTTTTAACAGGCAACTCAGAATTACTGCTCAAAGTCCATGGATTCATTGCATTTTCATTATCAGAGAGGTCTGTAACCATCCCTAGTGGGCTGAGAACCACTGCCTAATGAAGAAGTTACATGCTAAGTGATTGTCAAGGCATTTCTCTCTCTAAAATGCTATTAATCAAGAAAAGATTCAAGGGAGACTCTTCTGTTCTTTTTTGCATGTTATAAATGTGTTCATGTACTTCTGAAGGCTTCTACAAGGGAACTCTCAGATATTTCAAAGTTAAAGAATGCATTTATCAATTAGTGAAGTCTTTAGTAAATGTCATTAAATACATAGATTATTTTTGAAATCCAACTTATTAAAGCATTGATTCCCCTAAAATATAGCTTTACGCAATATTTGTGCCTTTCATATCAGTTATAAAAGCATCCTGATGAGTTTTTTGTTCTGTTTTGTTGTAATTTCTGAAAGTATATAATAGCACCTTTATCCTAGGAAGCAAGCACTTTGATAAAATAAGTAAAATTATTTTCTTAGAGTCTGTTGCTTCTATCTTGAAACTAAAAAGAAATGACAAAAATTCAGATTGTGTTCCTAACAAAAAATATTGCGATGATTGCATAATATTTCTACCAAGAAATATTAGTGTTGTAGGTCACTGGTTTAAAGATACTTTGACTTTGCGAAAGCTAGAGCCATGTAGTGCCGTAAACAAAGCAATAGGGCTTGCCAAAGCACCTGCTGCTTTCTCTCAGAAGCACAGTTATTTGTGGGGGAGTGTTATGATTATTGACCTTAGTTAATAGATGTCAATAAAGTCGGCTTTGTGGCCATGTTTGATTCAGGGACTCGCAAAACTGAAAATAGTCTGAATGTTTAATATACATGAGGCCAAACAGAAGTTATTTTTTAATTGAGTGTATACTTCACCTTGATCCTGTATGAATCAAAGTGAACTATCCTGAGTGTGTGCTGGCTTCATAGTCTTTACTCTTTAATTGTTTACACTTGAACTGCTTTTTCTTCCTTTTTTTTTTTTCTTTTTCTTTTCAAACTGGTTTGCGTGTAGAGACACAATTGAAGTGTCCTTATGTACTCAGCCCCCTCAAGTGTGATTATCACTTCACATCCAGAAGTAGCTGTTGCTCAGGAGAAAGAACTAGATCCTAGGTCAGCCCCACCTCCTTAGCCCAGTTACTAATGAACTCAGGTTTTTGGATGGATTAATGTAAAGAAGTTAGACTACGTAACCTCAGAGGTCTCTTCTAGCTTTTAACTTTTATAAAAGAAATCCAGAAACTACTATACCACCCACTATGCTCTCAGGAATTTTTAATTAATCTTCTCCATTGACAAAAATATATGTAATGGGAAAGAGACTTTATAAAAATGCACTATAGTAGGAAGATGTTATGGATTGATTTGTAGCCTCAAAAAAAGATTCTGAAGTCCTAATCCCTGTACATGAATGTGACCTGGTTTGGAAATAAGGTCCGTCTTTGAAGATGTTATCAGTTAGATGAATAAAGTCAGGTTGGAGTAGAGTGGGTTCTGATTCCCTCTGAGTGGTGGTTTATAAAAGAGGAGAACAGACAAGAATAGAGTCAGTCACACAGGGAAGACAAATGCCATGTCAAGATGCAACTAAAAGCCAAGAAATGCCCAAGGGCTACCAGAAACTAGAAGACACAGGAAAGGATCTTTTCCTAAAGCTGACAGGGAGAGCATGGTCCTGCCATGCCAACATTCAGATTTCTAACCTCTAGAACAGTGAGATAATAAATTTCGGGCAGCCCTAGGAACTAAGATACAAAACTATAGTGGGGTAGGGGGTGGGGAAGAGCTTCACTACACTGTCAGTCAAAACAGGGCTGATATATTTTATGAGAGGGATGTGTTCTTGAAGACCTCACGTAATGGGCTACCATACTGACAATGAATAGGGAACATTCTGTTTACCAGCTAAAGTGGTGCCGCCATGTAGCAGTAGCAAAAAAGAAAGAAAAATAAAAACAGTTTGAAATTTGAAATGAATAATTTGATGTAATTTTTATTTTGGGGTAATTCACATTATTGCAAACGTAATTGATATATTGTAGTACAACTCCAAAATTTCACATTTGACCCCACTGGATCTGTTGACATTGTTAAGTGCTTTTATGCAAGAACCACTCTTCTAGTGAGAACATTTCCTCATGATCTTGAAGATGGAGATTAAAGAATTGTTTAAAATTAGTCCCAAAATTGAAGCAGTGAAATTTCTATAATGTCTGTAGTAAATAGCACACCTTATTTAAACTGTTAGTTGTCTGAATTCTGTTTGTTTAAAAAGATTTATCTGAATAGAAATTACACCTAAATTTAATAATGTCTTTCCTTTCTTTTCATAGCTCTGGTAGCATAGTGCCTAAGGCATGTGACTGCTAACTAAAAGGCTGGCAGTTCAAACCCACCAGCCACTCCTCGGAAGGAAGGTTAGGCAACTTACTTCTGTAGTGATACCACCTCAGAAACCAGGTTTGACTCGATGGGAGTGAGTTTTAGTTTAGTTTTCCTTTCATAAAAATATGTGAAATTATGAAATTGTCAAAGAAAAATTCTCTGATGTGTTAATATGTTGCTGTTGTGTGCTGTTGAGTCAATTCTGACTCATAGCAATCCTTTTGGACAGAGTAGCACTGCCCCAATCAGTTTCCTAGCTGTAATCTTTATGGCAGCAGACCACTAGGTCTTTTCTCTTGTGCAACAGCTGGTGGGTTTGAACATCCAACCTTTTAGTTAGCAGGCAAGTGCTTAGCCATTGCACCATCAATATTATTATAGAATTATTAGTTCTAGGAAAGTCTCAAAATTATGCTTACATCAAAATAAAGTCTAATAGCACAAAACAGATGTCAAATGTAAGAAAAAGCCTGCCAAATATCCCTAGTGTCATTCCCAAATCCAGCATTAAATCTTATATCCGGAGAACAGATAAATAGCATCTCCAGAAAGTTACATTTTTAGAGTTCTAATGGTACAATGAAAGCTCTCTTGGTGCAGTGCATAAGGCATTTGACTGCTAACCAGAAGGCTGGTTGGTTCCTGGTTCAAACTCACCATCCACTCCTTGGAAAGAAGGTTGGGCAATCATTTTCATAGAGATACCGCCTCAGAAACCCAAGTAGGGGTCTCAATACGTCTGGATACAACTCAATGGCAGTGAGTTTGGTTTGTTAGAATGGTAAAGTCTCTGGTGACACAGTGTGTAAGGCATTTTGACTGCTAACCAGATGGTTGGTGGTGCAAACCCACTAGCCACTCCACAGAAGGAAGATGGGGCAATCTACTTCTGTAAAAATTTACCACCTCAGAAACACACTGAGGGTTGCTGTGAGTTGCAATCAACTCAATGGCAGTGGGTTTTTTTTTTTGGAGTGGTAGAGTAGAGGGTCAGTGAAAAGGGGAGAGACCTTCAACAAGATGGACTGACACAGAAACTGTACTGATGGGCTCAAGTATAGCAAGAATCTTGAGGATGGCACACAACTGGGCAGTTATTCATTCTCTTGTACATAGGCTTGCTGTGAGTTGGAGCCAACTCAAACAGCACCTAACAACAAATGGTAGATTGAGGAGCACTAGGGTACAATGGTTAAGTGCTTGACTGCTAACAAAAATGTCAGTGGTCCAACCTATCCAGCTGCTCCATAGGAGAAAACACCTGGCGGTCTGCTCTCATAAAGATTACAGTCTGCTCTGTCATACAGGGTCACTATGAGTTGGACCAACTTGATGGCATAAAACAACCTGTTGGAGTCCTTAGGCAGTACAAATTGTTAAGGACTCAGGTGCTAAGTAAACCATTAGTGGTTCATGTCTGCCCAGAGACACCTCAGACAAAAAAGCCTGGAAGTCTACTTCCCAAAATATCATCCATTAAAAATGTTACGGAACATGTTTCTACTCTCCATACATGAGGTCACCATGAATTAGAATCACCTCAATGACAATTGATAAAATGGTAGGTTAAAACTCTTGAGTTTTCACTCTGTGATCTTTAGATTATGAGCTCAGTAAGAAAACTGTATAAGAAGGCAAAGTATGTATCATGGGAATATTTAGAGTTTATTCATGAAATCTGCATAATGTATATCAGATTCTACAAACAGAATATAAATTGGGTAACTTTCTGGAGAGGTTTCTATTGAATTAGTCAATTTGTCTAGTAGCTTAAGAAATGGAAAGAGTAAATATGCCAATATAGCCTTACAATGAATTTAAATTGCTCAAATACATATTTCTACATAAACATGACAAGAACCAATGATTATAAGAATTAGAATAATAGTAAAGGTTATCAAGAACTTTCTCAAGCTGAAAGAATTGAAGAAGATATTCAAGCCTCAAGCTGTAATACTGAAGAATTCTATGGGCAAAATACTGAATGACATAGGAAGCATCAAAAGATGGAATGTCTACACAGTCACCATACCAAAAAGGCTTGACCAATATTCAGCCATTGCAGGACGTAGCATATGATCAAGAACAGATGATATTGAAGTCACCCACACTGTGGTGGAAGCAGTCCAGGCTACACTGAAAGCATTTGAAAAAAGACAAGCTCCAGGAATTTATGTTTCAGCAGACAGAGGCCTTTGTCACTAGTCTAGCCAAAAAAATTTAGAAGGTAGCTACCTGGCCAACTGACCAGAAGAAGTCCATGCTTTTGCCCATTCCAAAGAAAAGTGATCCAACATAATGCAGAAATTATCAAACAATATCATTAATGCCACACATAAGTTTTGCTGAAGATAATTCAGCATTGGTTGCAGTAGTACATCAACAGGGAACTGTCAGAAATTCAAGCTGGAATTAGAAAGTGATGTGGAATGAAGGATATCATTGCTGATGTCAGATGGATCTTGGTTGAAAGCAGAAAATGCCAGAAGGATCTTTACCCAGGTTTTATTGACTATGCAGAGGCATTTGACTGTGTGGATCATAACAAATTATGGATAACATTGCAAAGAATGGGAATTCCAGAACATTTATTTGTGCTTATGTACATAGACTAAGAGGCAGTCATTCAAACAAAACAAGGGGCTCCTACTACAGGTTTAAAATCAGGAAAGGTGTTAGCCAGTGTTGTATCCCTTATCATAGTTATTCAATCTGTATGGTGAGCAAATAATCTGAGAAGCTGCACTATAAGAAGAAGAATGTGGCATCAGGATTGGAGGAATACTCATTAACAAACTGTAGTATGCAGATGACATAACCTTACTGGAAGTGAAGAAGCCTTGAAGCATTTATTGATGGAGATCAAAGACTATAGCCTCCAGTATGTATTATACCTCAACATAAAACAGACATTCTCATGACTAGACCAATAAGCAACATCATGATAAATGGAGAAAATAATAAAATTGTCAAGAATTTCATTTTACTTGCATCTACAATTAACACCCATATAAGCAGCAGTCAAGATATCAAATGACATATTGCATTGGCAAATCTGCTGCAAAAGACCCCTGTGAAGTGTTAAAAAGCCAAGATGTCACTCTGAGGACTAAGATGCACCTAACCCAAGGCATAGTATTTTCAGTCACCTCAATATGCAAAGCGGGGCAATTAATAAGGAAGATCAAAGAAGAACTGATGCCTTAGAATCATGGTGTTGGTAAAGAATATATTGGCTATACCATGGACTGCCAGAAGAATGGAAAAATCTGTCTTGGAAAAAGTACAGCGAGAATCCTCCTTAGAAGTGAGGATTGCAAGACTTTGTCTCATATATTTTTATCAGGAGGGACCAATCGCTGGAAAAGGACATCACGCTTGGTAAAGAAGATTGTCAATGAAAAAGAAGAAGACCCTCAATGAGATGGTTTGACAAAGTGGCTGTAACCGTGGGTTCAAACGTAGCAACAATTTTGAAGATGGAGCAAGACCAGGTAATGTTTTATTATGTTCATAGGGTCGCTATGAGTCAGAACTAACTCTTTGACACCTAACAACAACATCAAGGATTTACCTTGTACCAGACGATTGTCTAAGCACTTTAAGTTGTCTCATTTTGTGTAAGGTTAGTGCTACTGTTATCCCCATTTGACGAATGAAGAAACTGAGACTGAGAATTTGAATAACTTACCCATAGTCATTTAATTAGTCAATGGCTATGTTAGTTTCCTAGGGCTGCCATCGTACTGTGGGTGACTTAAAATAACAGAAATGTGTTATCATAGTTCTGGAGGCTAGAAGTCCAAATCATTTTGTAGGTCTGGCCATACTTCCCCAAAATCTCTAGGAGAATATCCTTCTTTGTTCCAGCTGCTGATAGCCCCAGGAATTTCAAGGCTTGTAGGTGGCCTAGTACCTAAGGCATCTGACTGCTAACCAGAAGGCTAGAGGTTCAAACGCACCAGCCACTCCTTGGAAGGAAGGTTGAGCAATCTATTTCCTTAGTGATATTGCCTTGGAAACCCAAGGAGAGGTCTCTATGAGTTGGCTCCAACTCGATGGCAGTGAGTTTGGTTTTTGATTAGATGCATCTTCACATGACTGTCCTTCCTCTGTGTCTCTTCTCCTCTTTTATAAGGACACCAGTTATGCTGGATTAGGACCCACCCTATTCTAGTAGGATCTCATGTTAACTGATAACATCTTCAAAAACCCTATTTTCAAAATGGTCATGTTCTTAAGTGTCAGAGGTTAGAACTTCAGTATATCTTTGAGAGCCACAATTCAATGCATAACCGTAGCAAGAACTCAGATACCAAATCAGGCAGCATTACTCTGTCACTTCTACACTTACCCATTATGCTATACTGTGTTTTAAAAGGTAAACCAAGTATAAATGATCCAGTTGCATAACTCCTTATATAAATTAGTAAATCATAGGCACTGAGCTAGGGGTATAGGACCGAACCAAAGAGCTGTGGTCTCTATCCTCATAGAAGGGTACAGTGTCTGGCACATCGTAAGTACTGTGGGGTGTTTGTTAAGTGAAATGAATAAATAGAGAATAATGTAGTATGACCCTAAGCAGAATAAAAAATTAAAATTTTGTAAAATAATGATAAAAACACAGCATTATTCATCCCAGATTAAGAACTAAGTAGTTGAAAGAGTTGACTAGAGCTTATTTTCAGACTGCAGAACAAGCAGTTTACATGCCTTAGAAATCTTAGCTTGTGGATGCATTAAAAAATATCTTTGACCCAGACTTACTTGACAGATCAAATTTACATGATTTGAATGGTGCTTCACCTCTGTCAAACCACAAAAAGTATCTGCATCAAAGGCACACTTAGATAGCTATTAGTGTAAAGTCACATCAAGATAAAATACATCCTATTGTATTTCCTCCACATTTATTTTCTAATCTATAAATGTTTATTCTCTCTTCCAATAATTTGTTCCCTTTTCTTCCATTTAAGAGAAAAATAGCAGATACTCGTTTGATATGTAAATGCTCATCAGAATAGCTCTTTAAGGAAGTAGAATATTATGTTTAGTTATCAAATGATAATTGTAGATAAATTGATAAGGAGAAATCAGTGAATTTTATCTTTCTTAGTATTAAAATATAACTAATATTGAGGTCTTATCCAGTCACTCCACAGGAGGAAGATGAGATGATTTACTTCCTTAAAAATTTACTGCCTTGGAAACCTAATGGGGGTCACTATGAGTCAGAATCGATTTGATGGCAGTGGGTTGGGTTTGGGTTTGGGTATACTAACAAGTTGGTTTTTGAAAGCTGATTTTGATCCACAGGGTCTTTTATTTTTAATAATGTAATATTAAACCCAATATATTTTTGCTGAATCAGTATTATGGTTGTTGTTGTTGTTGTTGTTGTTTGCCATCGAGTTGGCCC
>NW_006921926.1:2659936-2668463 GCF_000298275.1 Orycteropus afer afer | reverse complement strand
TTGAACCGCCAGCCTTCTGGTTAGCAGTCAAGTGCCTTAGCCACTATGCTACCAGAGCTCCTAGTATTATGGTTAGACACCCTCATTTCTGATTGAGAAGCAAACCTTCTGATAGAAAATATTTCACAAGGAACATACAAAATAAAACTAAAAACTGCATTGTTTCTCAACTTCATTAATTCCTGCTTTGAAGCTAAGAAAAGGATAACTGATTTTTTTTTTCTTCAAGTTTTAGGCCTATGCATGAATAACATTTTCTTAGTTATGAACTGAACAATATCCTCTTTTCTTAGTTTGGTCCCTCTCCCTGCTCATATTCAGGGATGCCTGTGAGAGAATACCCAGTTCCTTCTAGCCCATGGCATTATAGCTAAGGATACCCTATACTTATTAACTTTCAGAACTACATACCCAATTCGTACCTTCCCCCGCCTTTCTCTGTCCATGGTTTTCTGAGAGCATTTTCCCATTCACATCCTCATACAGAGAGTGCCAGAAGGCACTCTCCAGGTGTCTTAAAACTTGGGTGAAATATACATCTAAGAATCCAAGAATTAATCTTGAAATTCAAGCAATTGGACTTTGGCTAAAGTGCCTTTTTATGAGCCATTTTCAAAAGTTATTTATATACCATTACTACAAATAGTAAAAGTCAAAATATATCACTATAATATAAAATGAATTTTTTTCTTTATATTAAGAAGTTAAGCAGTAGAGATTATACAAGACATACAAAATAAATTGTTATAATTTATAACCAAACAATGGTTGGCGAATCTATATCTATACAAAATCTGTGCAGAAGAAATACCCAGAGACATCCAAACTGCTAACTCTTGAAAATAACCAGTTGCTTGATTAAATGAAACTTTTTTTTTTTCACTCCAAAACAGTTTTGTGGGGCCAGGGGGCCCAATGAACCTGGAGAAAACTATTTTGAGTTATTAGCATACTAATAGGTTACTTCTCATTATAGAATTGATTTAGTGTGTAAGTTCCCTGTGATTTTCACTTTTGTCCCTTTTCTCTTTAGTGCCACCTTGTGGGTTAGCCAGTAACAATAAATATAGAGAGAGTTTTGAGTTTTGGATTTTTGTCTTTTTTTTTCCCCTCTGCTATGTTTTAGCTCGTCTTAGAAAGTAGTGTGGTAAAACTCAGATGTGAAGCAATTTCTTTGTCTTCTCATAGGCAGCCTCTTCACCAGAACATATTTGCCATACATCTGCAATTGGCCATTCTGGACACTAGAATAGTTTCTCAGAGATTGGAAATACTGGAGTCTACACAAAAATCAATGTTCATTTACAGGATAATCACCAGACTTATCTTGGATAACATAAGTGACAATGTCTGACTTGTGATTTTTCCATAAGAAAAATGTTTTCTCAACTCAGTATCATCATTTTTGCAACAGTGTCCCATGAGAATTGATTCTAGGTGATTCGAAATGCTGCTTAATTCTGTTTTAGAAAAGCTCCGTATCTGATTTAGTCATGTAGGCAGCTCACTTCTAACATCAGATTACATTTGCATTGAGTTACCTTACTCTGTTTGTTAATTATACTGCTGCTAGGACAGAACAACGAAAAACTCAGTACAATGTCTCTTTCATTTGAGACATACATGAAATGTGTCATATATTCATTCCCTAACATTTTCTATGTATTACAGATGCTGTGTAATTTTTTGAATAGCCAGACAAAAAAAACAATGGTTTCTCCTTTCAAAATGCCTAAAATTGTTAGAAATTATTGCTAAGTGTTTTTCTTGTGGTATGATGGAGAAATAAATTTTCAGATTGCATTTATGAAGTATTTTAAGAGCAAGTAAAAATTATCTACAGTTTGGTCACTTTGAATGTGTACATGTTCAGGTCTGAATTGCTCTTGGCCTATTAAGAGTTGAAGGTTGTACCATTTGTTATTCAAAAGGTAATTCTCCCTGGATATGCAGTAAGGCCTGAGATTTGACCTGTAATCTGAATGTCTTAAACTATCCATGTTGGAAGCACACCAACAAAACAAAACAAAAATTTATTTTTGTAGGCTTGTAGCCCTTATTATAGAGCCAGGGCAATGAGATACTATAGGTCAGAATGCAAAAACCTTAGAATTTAACTTCTAGTCATCTTTTAACTTGATCAAGTCTCATGCTGTGTTTCTAGAATTAATATATAGTATTTTCCACCTCAGGAAATTGTTAAATTTTGTACTCTGTTTCCCATGGATTTCATACAGGAGCATATTAAAAAATGCCTTGGAAGACAGCATCTAATCTGTAGTTCTCCATTTATCCTTTGTTTGGCTGTCATTGAAGAAGTCATTATTCTTAGAGCCTAATCTAAAAAGACTTCATTTCCTGGGGACTAAGGTTGGGCAATCTACTTCCGTAGTGAGTCGCTATGAGTCAGGTCTGACTCAATGGCACATAACGACAACAAAATAGAGTGCTGACCATTTTTCCCTCATGCTTCAATTTGTTGTTGTTAAGTGCCATCAAGTCGTTTCCGACTCATAGCGACCCCATGCACAGCAGAACGAAACACTGCCCAATCCCGCGCCAGCCCCACAATCCCTGCTATACTTGAGCCCATCATTGTAGCCACCGTGTCAATCCATCTCATTGAAGGCCTCCCCCTCTTTCGTCGACCCTCCAACCCTACCAAGCATGACATCCTTCTCCAGGGAATGGTCCCTTCTTACAACATGACCAAAATAGGTGAGACGAAGTCTGGCCATTCTTGCTTCCAAGGAGCATTCTGGCTGCACTTCCTCCAGGACAGATCTGTTAGTTCTTTTAGCAGTCCATGGTACTTTCAGCATTCTCCGCCAGCACCACAACTCAAAAGCATCAACTCTTCTTCGGTCTTCCTTATTCATTGTCCAGCTCTCACATGCATACCAGGCGATTGGAAATATCATGGCTTGTGTCAGGTGCACCTTAGTCCTCAAGGAGATATCCTTGCTCCTCAGCACTTGAAACAGTTCCTTCGCAGTTGACTTTCCCAATGCTACACGTCATCTAATGTCCTGACTGCTGCTTCCGTTGGCATTGATTGTAGAACCAAGCAACGTGAAGTCCTTGACAACCTCAATCTTCTCTCCATTTATTGTGATGCTGCTCATTGGTCCAGTTGTGAGGATTTTTGTTTTCTTTATATTGAGACGTAATCCATACTGCAGACTGTATTCTTCAACCTTCATCAGTAGGTGCCTCAAGTCATCCTCACTTTCAGCAAGCAAAATTGCATCGTCTGCATATCTCAGGTTGTTAATGATTCTTCCTCCAATCCTGATACCACGTTTTTCTTCATATAGTCCACTTCAATTTAAGCTTTAATATTAGAAGTGTGACTTCCTTCCATTAAGGCCTTAATCAACTACTATGTAATGCCATCTAGAAAATCCGCAGAGCACATGGGCAGTGTGGGAACTGCACAGTATACTAATGAGTGATACCTGCATTCGACATGCAGCTTGACTCCAGTGATGACGTTTTATTACATCTATATTAAATGGGTGTTTTTTATAAACAAACAGCAAACACATGTCATACCTGCTCTGTTAATAGATTTCAAACTAGGCAGATCTTAATTAATTAGATTATAATATATACCAATAGACTTTTACTCTAATGTCAAAAAGTATTTATGATCTCTACTCAGTTCCTTTTAAAGTCAGGCTGCGCAAAATACTTTCTTGACATTTCTGAGAATTTCCATTCCAAAGAATTTATTCCTTTAATCTTCCAATGTGGAAAGTGATGAATATTGACTCATTTTTAGAAGCGCTAACATTCAACTAGGTAAACTCAGCAAGTGATGGCTATTAATGTTCTCTTTTGTCTTCTAAACAGAAAATCAAAGTTATTTGAAGTAAAGGATGTGTTTAAAATCATTGTGTGCCCACAAGTTAACATTAATGTTTACAAATACTTTCTTTGATCATTGTGTCTTATTTGGGTATGTTGTTAGATCTGTCAAGTCAGCTCTGATTCATAGCAACCCTGTGTACAATAGAAGGAAACAATGCCTGGTCCTACGTGAGCCTCACAATTCTTGCTATACCTGAGCCCATCATTGCAGCCACTGTGTCAGTCTATCTCGTTGAGGGTCTATATGCCTCATTTGGGTATATATGCCTTTATTTATCTACGTCTATCCATAAATATATAGAGACAGATATAATTGATGAGAGAGAGGTACGTGTGTTTCTGTATGATCCAAATTGAGGTGTTTTATTTGTCACGCTGCTAACTTGAGGTATAAAATACACAAATAGTTCTCTGTACCACACTTTCATTTTCAGTGCTTTCCAAGATAGCCAAATTAAATTGCTAATGTGATAATCATCCAAATATATAATGCTAAAACCCTGATTATATGATCATTTCTTTATTTCTGTGAGATTTACCTATGGCAGTTCTCTGTTTAATGTTCAGGGTTCTATACCAGTTCTCTTCTAAATGTTCAGAGCAGGAGCTATACCTTCTAGGATGTGCAAATAGTCACATCCTAGCAACATTTTATAAAATACAATCTGCGTTATAACTTAAACAGAATGAGCCCTCAGATCTGATTGCCTAAGGCTCAAATATTAATGTTGCTGAACTGCCTTGTGCATTATTACCTCATTGAAATTGCATTAACCGAGAGAACAAGTTGTGGCTGGGTCTCAGCCTCACTTTGGGAGCCTTTGCCTGCCTGAGAGGGGAGCTTCTGCTCTGCAGAAGCACAGTCAGCCTGGCTACAGCTCTTCCCCTCCTGACTACTTCCACAACTCCAAAAATGATCCAGCCTGAACACCTGTATCTTCTAGTGTTCTTTGTGAACTTATTTTATTACATTTTCCCCAAAGTGCAACCTTCTCCTTTTCTTTCTCGGGAGTACAAATTGAGGACACACGGAGACAGGTTTATATGAAATGACAGATGAAAAATAAATATGTATTTTTTAATGCCATGTAAAAGCACTTTGGATTTCAATTTCCAAGCAATTGGTTCTAAAAATGAAAAAAAAAAAAAAAATATTCTAAATGATCCATATACTCTCATTTGTTAGACTAGAGCTCTTGCCCAAGGAATTATTTCCAAAAGTAATATATAGATCATTATGGTGATTTACTTGCTTTTCCAATACTTCTTTGTCCACAAACTCTATAGAACTGAAAGTATTTCAGCAGCAAGAGGGTCAGTCACTGGCATCTAGAAGAGGGACCTCACCAATAAGCAATAAAAGTATCTCAAAATAAAGGGGAAAAAGTCAAACTCCAGAAAGTAAATGTCACAGACTTTATTGCTTATTTATTAATAACCACTTGAGTAATCTATAATTTCTTCCATTCCTCAAAATAGGTTTCTGTTAGCCATGTAATCTCCATGGGAGAAATTTGTTATAAAATGACCACCTGGTTTTGTAAAGTCTAGATAACTTTAACCTGACTACCTTTCACTTATCAATAGCCATTCAAACAATTGTGTAGTTAGTGGACAATAAACTAACAAGTCACTATTGCTTTGATTAGAAGAAAATCTCCATATCCTTTGAATTCTAGTGTGTACCATCAAAAGCTAGAAAAATAAAGCCTCTAAGTACTGTGACTTTTTCTCAGAAAACCATTATCTACTTCCTTGGTACTTGTTTAGCAACTCAAGGAGGAGAAGAAAATGAATGGAAAAAATATCCTAGGGAAATCTAATATTGTTACCAAAACCCTTCTTCAGTTTTGCCTTTCAAATACATGAGATATAATGTAAAATGAGTTTTTAAAGTGGTATTTAGAAATACTCTTCTAGCTCTTTCATTGTACATTGGTATAAACCTCATGGAAACTAATTTAGAAAATAGCTTTCAAATTCACAAAACTAAGTAACTGCAGTAAGACTTTTCCGATACCACATGTTATAATTGTTAGCAGAATCTCTTTGACCAGACTGCAAGCTTTTTCAGGGCAAGGAACATGTATACGCATTTATGTATACGCAAGCAAGCTGTCTGGGAAATATGAAGTCCTTAATAAGTGGATGTCAAATAAATGAATGAATATTCAATCCACAGTGTTTATCATCAGTTTTTCTGGCCCTTTTTGCTTTCCTCTCTGTTTTCTAGCCCCCGCCAAGCACTCTTTTGGAATGCATGCCCACTAAGGCTCCTCTTCAGCTTGGTGCTCCATGCCCTGCCCCAGTGAGCCACCTTTTAGAGGTAGTCCCATAGCTGACACTACTCTTCTGTAGCCCTGGGCCAGAGGTTTGGCACCAGAGTATTAATTGGGGGCATTTCCATCTACATTTAGGGGGATGAACTAACAAACAAAAACTGTATCATTTTCCCTGAATGAGCCAGTAGGTAAGATCAAAATCAGTATGTCATCCTTTCAGTTTCAATTCTAGAAACCAAAGTGATGTGTTCTCCTGGATGGAGGATTTGACTAGATGTTGGAACAATTTAGGCAATACAAATGAGTCATACTTTACACAAGAGTTAGATTTTGAAGTCAGGATTCAGAAGCACCTATGGTGGCATTTGACTGCTAACCAGAAGGCTGGCAATTCAAACCCACCAGCCACTCCCTGGAAGGAAGACTGGGGAGTCTACTTCAGTAAAGATACTGCCTTGGAAATCAAAGGAGGGGTCACTATGAATCGAATCCAACCCGACAGCAGTGAGTTTGAGTGTTTGTTTGTTTTGATGATTAAATATGGGCCTGAAAAATTTCTTAAACTACCCACAATAGTAAGCCGTGCTTTTGTGTACTCATTCCAGTATAGCAATATGTATATTTAAATGTATTATGTATACAGTGTGTATGATATAAACAGTATTTTCAATATTTTAATTAAATTGAATTTAAATAAATACCCCTGTGATGTGACTCCTCCATTTTAATAACATTGCTGACTGTGACAATTTATTTCTGTGTTGCCAAAATAACCACAAATGCAGAAAGGTGAGTTCAAAAATACACACAGGCAACTCTTACTTGCCCTTTAATAATATGTAAATCTGTCCTCACTTTGAAACAACTGAACCAACCCCTATTTGCAACAAATTCTTCATCACAATCACCTTCACTTGCTGTCCCTGCAGCTTTTAAGTCACTGAAAAGGCTTGGAGCCTTTTCTTGCACTAAACCCAAAACCCACTCATAGCTACCCTGTAGGACAGAGGAGAACTGCCCCATACGTTTTCCAGGGCTGTAAATCTTTATAGAAACAGTCTGCCACATCTTTCTCCCACAGAGCGGGTGGTGGGTTGGACCTTTTGGTTAGCAACTGAGTGTTTAGCCACTGAACAACCAGGACTTCTTTTCTTGCACTAAACCCCAAAAAACAAACGCACTGCCATCAAGTGGATTCTGACTCATAGTGACCCCATTGGGTTTTCAAGGCTGTTAAATCTTTGTGGAAGTAGACCACCTCATCTTCTTCCCACAAAGCAGGGTTTGAACCTCTGACCTCCTAGTTAGCAGCCAAATGTCATACCCACTATGCCACCAGTGCTCCTTTTCCTACACTAAAGAAAGGCTAAATAAGATCTGCATGGATCTTTCCTGACCTACCTACACATTCTTAATGGCACAGGAATGGATCTTGTTCATATTCCAGGGACTGCCTATAGTGGTATCACCTTCCTTTCTATCTAAGGCAGTCCAGTGGTGGTCTGGGCCTGCACAAAGACAGCATCCAAGAGGGGCAAGAAGGCAGTTTGGCAAAGGTCAGACCCCTCAGAGGAAGGGGTATCAGAGCAAATCAGAGGACCAACAAGATCAGGTGACTGGCTACATACAGGGAAGCAGGTTTCTTAGTGCTGGAGAAGGAAGACAAATATATATAAAGGGAAATTCAAGTGGATCCATGGTATTGGACTGGAAATGGAAGTATGGATGTAATTTCATGGTTTTCAACATATTTAAATGTAAATAACTAAAAGAGAGAATGGAAGTGTGTGTGTTTATGTGCACCTGGGAACAAAACACCTCAGTAGCAATAAGCATACTTAATGCCCAAATCTTGTTTTCCAAACACATCTGTCAACTGAAGAAGCGATTTCACTGGAGATTCCAATGGCAGATCAGACAAAGAGTAAGATGGGATTTTAGCATTTTATCATGCCAGTGAGTCAGAGAGTCCTTGAGGGATGACAGGAACATGACCAAAGAACATAGGAGCCACCTTGAAGGTACTCTCACTGACTAAATTTGGAATAATTTGAGCAGCAAGATAAATAATAAGAGTAATGGATTATAACTCATTGAATAAAATAGAAATCCCTGGATCTTCACTGATACAAATAGGCTGGTAGAAGAGAAAGCTCACTCTTACGTTAGAATGACAACTAATAAGTGTAGAAATAATTCAGTCAAGAAACATCAAAGAATGCTAAATTTAGTGGATGAAAGAGACAAATAGGCTTTTACATAGTCTTAAATTATCCTCCTCAAAATACTGATTACTTGCAAAGAAGAAAACTTTACAGTAGAGAAATTTAACACACCATTTGAATCAAGTGATCAGAGTTAATACTACTCTT
>NW_006921926.1:2657572-2659263 GCF_000298275.1 Orycteropus afer afer | reverse complement strand
TTTTGGTTTTCTTCATTCTTCTTTGCTCTGGACAAGGAGAGACCCATTGTTGCATCTAGATGGCAGCTTGCAAGCTTTTAAGATCCCAGTCACTACTCGCCAAAGTAGAAGGTGGAACAATGTTTTGTGTAGTATGTTATGCCAATTGAGCTTGATGTCCTCTGTGACTGTGGTCCTGAGCCCCCAGGTTCAACTCCTCGGTCCCTCTGGGTAGCTGGCTATGACCAAGCAGTGACTACAACCTTGCCCCTTGTCATTCTTAGCTGTAATCTTAAGGGAAGCAGATTACTAGCTCTTTCCTTCTGTGGTCCAACTGTGTGGATTTGAACCATCAACCTTTCAGTTAGCAGTTGGCACAAACCATAACACTACTAGTAAGACAAATCACCTGATGAGATGCAGTGAGAAGAACACATCATATTTCTGATATTCCAGCTCTGGTGTCACAGTGCCTAAGGCATTTGACTGCTAACCAGAAGGCTGATGGTTCAAACCCACCAGCACTCTTAGAAAGGAAGACTGGGCAATTTACTTCTGTAGAGATGCCACCTTGGAAACCCAAGGAGGGGTCGACTATGAGTTGGATCTGACTCGACAGCAGTGAGTTTAGAGACAAAAATGCATAACCTAGGAAGGTTGGGCAATCTACTTCCATAGTGATACCACCTCGGATACCCAAGGAGTGGTCGCTATGAGTCAGGTCCGACTTGATGGCACATAACAACAACAACAAAAGAGAAAACATCAGACAAACAAAAATAAATTTCTGTAAAATAACTGACCTTCAAAAATGTCAGGGTTATGAAAGTCAAGGAGAGATTAAGGGCCCATTCCAGACTGAAGGAGGCTAAAGAGACATGACAACTGAGTATGTAGTATGTGATCCTGAATGTCCAATGTTCTAGTAACAGGACGTTATTGGAACAATTGGCAAAATTTGAATTGGATCTCTGTGAGAAGGGTACTGAGCAGTTCATCATAATATTCACGTAACTTTCCTGTAAGTTTGAAATTATTTGAAAATAAAAAGTTAAAAACTCTGTGCTCATCAGTATTATTTTTAAACTTCCACCATGCAGCTCTAAAGTACACAAGCCAGGAAAGGAACATTGGTTGAAAAGTAGTAATAAAAGCAACAATAAAGTAGAAAAGAAGATGAACTAGTCATGTGGTGTCAATCAAATGACTTTGAAAATAGTTTTTGGTTTTCATCTACTCTCCTGGCATCCTGCCGGCTCAACCTGTATTGGCCAGTTCACATTTTTCCCTTCACCTAGCCCATGGACCCATTTTAAACATGGCAAAAAGCATTTTGAGAATACCTTCTGCAAGTCCATTTTATGTTTCTCTCCTTCTCTTCCTTTATTTTTAGAGGCATTATTTATCCTTCTAGAAGAGGCTACTCTAAGCAAAAAATACCTTGCCCACCCTGTCCAACCCATGATATATCTGAGGAGACAGAGGAAAGAAAGAAGACTTTAGTAATTACCTCTACCCCTCTTTACCTTCCCCACCCAGCCATCTGGGAGGCCCCTTTCTCTTTGTCACAATTTTCCTCCTTTTTTCTCTGCACAAGGGATATAAAACTATTGTTGAAATTAATTAAGTGAAAGTGGACCTCCAGAAATTTTTCTTGACCTGTATTCTAAGTACTCAAATGCCTTGTTTAAAATTTGAAAAGACAGGAAATC
>NW_006921926.1:2651281-2657405 GCF_000298275.1 Orycteropus afer afer | reverse complement strand
TCCTGCATCAAGTTAGGGCTATAAAACAGTCTGCCACTCTAAACAGCACTTGTCAGGAATGTGAGAAATTGTTAAAGAGAAGAAACTTTAGAAGATCTAAATTCAAATTACCTTGAGGACAATTAAAATAGCCACCATTCTTAAGTAATGACAGTGGGATGGAAAGAAGGCAATGACAATCAAGTAGGTTGTCCAAGATCTAAAGCAACATCTGTATATAAGGAGCATCTGAGAAACAATGACTCCAAGTTATATTTAGTGAGATATTTAGTTCTCTTGCCTCACAGAAACTTGGGGAATAAACTATTAGATAGCCTGGTGCTCTCATCCTTACAACTGCTGATTCATGATGCTGCTGCTGCTGCTGCTGCTGATGATGATGATGATGCTCTCCTCACAACACTGTAATTCCATCATGATGCTGAAGAGGACAACAGCAGCAGCAAAAATAATAATAGTAATAATAATACAAAGTACAGAGCAGCCAGGCAGTGCTATTTATGCCTCCTGAGAATCCTTGCCAATAATCTCATTCCCTCTGAGATTCCAGAAGTCAAGAACTGTTGTAACCTGAACTGTAAACCACTTTTATGGGTCATTTCAAATGATGCAGTGTTCAGACACAGCTGGTGTGAGCTTCTATTGTTTGATTTAGTCCATGGAAGCCCCAGTCAGTAAGCTACACTCTGTGCTGGTGAGAGGGGCCCGAATCTATGATGTTCCACCCCAGGATCTGTTCCACACCTGTCAAAGGGCTGTGGCTCTTCTTAGATACTCTACCTACAATGAGGGGACAGGGATGTGTTACCTGACTTACACTGGCATCTTTTCAGCATAGCCTCTTTTGCAAGTGTGAGGTCACAAGGTTTCTCTTCTGAAACTCCTCCCAAGGTTGTCCTCTTCGATGTTCATTACTTATTTCTTCATCCATTTTATATATATATATAATGTTAAGTACTTTGTGCAAGGTACTTCTCTGGGCATAGTGAACCAAACAGATAAAAAAAATTTACCCTGTGGAACTTCCACTCTAATAGAGGAGACAGATGAAATGTTTATAGTAAGATAGATGGGGATATAAGGAAAATAAGGCATGCTAGACTCAAGAAGGATTACAATATTAAACCCACCAATTACAGAAGGTTTCATATTTGAACAAACACTTGCAGGAAGATAGGTATGTAGATACATGAGGAAGAGGGAGGAGCAAAAGCCCTTAGGCAGGAGTGTGGCTGGTTTGCTTGAGGTATAGACAAGAGGTCTGTGTGGCTAGAGTGGAATGCATTAGGGAGAAGGGAAAAGGAGGTGAATTAGAGGGATTATGGGAGCCAGGATTGTGTAGGGGATTGTAGCCACTGTAATGCTTGGCTTCTATTCTAAGAGTGATGACAAGCCATTGGAGAGTTTTGAATTGGAAAATGGCATGATGTGATGTAAGCTTTAGAAAATTTTTTCTGGATTTGATGAAAATTTACAAAAATAGAAAAAGAACAGTTTGGAAGCTTTCAAAATAATTCAGGTAAAAGATGATTGTGGCTTGGACTAGAGTGGCAGAATTAAAGATGGTGAAGAGTAATTAGATTTTGCTGAACAATTTACATGGGTTATATGCAGGAGACCTTAAGGATGATGCCAGGGTGTTTGACCTGAGCAACTAGAGGGATGGAATTGACATTTATTGAAATGGAGAAGGCTTGAGGAGAGGCAGGATTTAAGGGAAGATCAAGATTTTTATGTCAGTACTGCTGATAGTCAAGTATTATGTGGTCTGAGGATTGATCATTATATGTAGTAATATGGAGGTCACTGGTGAGCTTGACATGAACAGGCTCATTGAAAGGTTCAAGAGTGAATAAAAAAAAGTGACTGAGAGGAGAGCAGTGGCAAGTAGAAAGTACAGATAAAATTTCTAGTGTTTTTTTTTTTCTGCAAAGGATGGTAGAGAATTTCTAGAATCTAATCAACAAAAGAATAGTAAAAAAAAAAAACTGTATAACAATCAAAAGAGGAGGATAAATGGAACAAAAACAAACAAAACTTGATTGATACCTACTAAGCAAGGGAGCGAAAGGTCATTAAGGACAAATGTAGAAAACAAATAATGAGATCATAGCTTTACCCCCAATGTACCAGTTGCTGTGATAAATGGAAATAGATTAATAAAGACAAAGATTATGAGTTGAATGAAAAAATTGCACAATTCAAATACAAGGACAGAGAAAGGGTGAACATGAAAAGGAAAAGATACCAGTGAACATGGGCACAGTGCCTAAGGTATTTGACAGCTAACCAGAAGGCTGGAAGTTCAAACCCACCAGCCACTTCTCAGAAGGAAAACTGGGCAATCTACTTCCATAGAGATACCACTTCAGAAACCCAAGGAGAGATTGCTATGAGTCCATTCAACTGGACAGCAGTGAGTTTGGTTTTTTTCTTTTTTAAACATCAACCAAAATAAATATGGAATGGCAATACTAATATCAGAGAAAGTAAGCTTTAAAGCAAGAAGCACTACTAAAAACAGAATATTTTTAATGACAAAAGTGTCTATGATATAGGAAGAGAAATCTAAATTTATATGTGGCTAATAGCATAGCCTGAAAATACGAACACCAAGAGTTGACAGAAATAGAAGAACAAATTGATAAATTCTCAAAGTTTGAGATTTGAGCATAGAACAAGCAGAAAAATATCAATAAGATTGAATACAATTTGAACATAATAAACACAGTTAATGTAACTGGCAAATACAGAACTCTGCATCCAAAAAATTCATAAAGCACATTCCTTTCAAGTGCATACAGAACAATTTCAGAATTGCCCATGTGCTGAGTCACAAAGCAAGTCTCAACAAATTCCAAAGAATTGCAATTATATGGAGTACAGACAGTCCCCAGATTATAAATGAGTTCTGTTCCTAAATCTGTCTTTCAGCTGAATTTGTATGTAAATCAGAATAGTTAGGTATGGTTCATATCTAACATCAGTTAGTCAAATGTTTGTCTTAGTATATAGTATGCAATATACATTTCTATGCATAAAAAAACACTAAAATAACATTTCCAGATACACTAAAACATCTGTAACATGTTCTCTAACCACAGAGGAATTGAAATAGAAATCAATAACCAAAAGATGACTAGAATATCTTAATGTAAGAAAATTTAGCAGTAAGCTTCTAAACAACTCAGAAATCAAATTTTTTTTTAAAGTCACCACAAATTAGAAAATATTTTTCCAGGAGTGTTATAGAAAACATAGTGTATCACAATATGTGTAGAGCTAAAGTAATCATTACAAGGAAATGCATACCCTCAGATGCATATAAGGCAGTCCTTGGGTTACAGACATCCAATTTATGTACAACCCATATTTATAAACCAATCACTGTAAAGCCTGTTATATTAAAATTCGAGGTACATGCAATGGTTCATGGTAACAAGTGCTGCTTTGCAGTGCCTTAGGCACTGTGCCCATGTTCACTGCCGTGGAGTCAGATCCGACTCATAGCGACCTTTTCTTGGGATTCCAAGGCAATATCACTATAGGAGTAGATTGCCCAATCTTCCTTTTGAGGAATGGCTGGTGGGTTTGAATCACCAGCCTTCTGGTTAGCAGTCAAATGCCTTAGGCCCTATGCCACCAGAGCTCCTAGTAATTATTATTATTACTAGACTATTATGTTCAAACCCACCAGCCACTCCTTGGAAGGAAGATGGGTCAATCTACTTCCGTAGTGATGCTGCCTCGGAAACCCAAGGAGGGGTCGCTATGAGTCGGGTCTGACTTGATGGCACATAACAAGAACATTATGTTATTATTACTGTATTATTATGTTAAAGATGTTTTAGTGTATCTGGAAGTCTTTAATGTTTTTTATACATAGAAAGGTACACAGAATACTATATACTATAACAAACATTTGACTAACTGACAATAGATATGAACTGTACTTAACTGTTCCAACAAATTCAATTTAAAGACAAATTTAGGAACAGAATTCATTCCTAATCCAGGGACTGCCTGTATTAGAAAAACTGAAAATCAGCTATTGATCTAGCTCTGGAATATAAACCAAGAACAGAAAATAAACTAGAATAAAAATGGTGGAAAAGAAAGATACAAGCAAAAATCAAAAATCAATGAAATAAAAATCAGATGCACAAAAAAGAAAAATAAAAAAGACAAACAGTGGTTCTTTGAAAATACTGATAAAATATATAAACTCCAAACTCCAAAAAGACTAATCAAGACAAAAGACAGGAGGCACAAATTACCAGTATTAGTATTGAAGGGGACATCATTATATTTCGTACACATTAAGAAAATAATAAAAGGATATTATGAAAAATGTACATCAAAATTAAATTCAAATGAATGGAAAAGTCCTAGGCAAATAAAACTTACCAAATATAACACAAGAAGAAGAAAAAAAAATCTTACAATCATGTAGTTACTTAAAATATTACTTTTTAATTTAAAATACATCTCACAAATAAAAGTATAGGCACAGATAGATTCACCAATAAATTCTTCCATATATTTCAAGAAAAAATAAATCCAATCTTACACAAAGTCTTTCAGAGAATAGGGAAAAAAAATTCCAAATCATTATATGAGGCCAGCATAATTCTCATAACAAAACATGACATGGATATTATTAAAAAGGAAAATTATGGGCCAATGTCTTTCATAAGCATAAATGTAAAAATCCTAAATGATATACTAGCAAATTAAATCCAGAATTTTTTTTTAAATGATTCATCATTACCAAAAATAATTTACTCCAGGAATGCAATGATGGTTTGATATTTAAAAGTCAATCAATACGTCTACGGCCATACCACCCTGAACGCGCCCGATCTCGTCTGATCTCGGAAGCTAAGCAGGGTCGGGCCTGGTTAGTACTTGCATGGGAGAAAAGTCAATCAATAATTTATAGTCTATCCCATAAACAGAATAAAGGAGAATAATCACATAATTTGAGTAAGTATAGAAAAAAGCATTTCATAAAATTGAGTACACACGATGATAAAAGGTCTTAGCAAACTAGGAATAGAAGAAATAGAAAAGAAGGAAATTTGCTACACTTGACAAGGACTATCTGGTGGTAAAAACCTGCAGCAAACATCATAATTAATGGTGAAATAGTAAAATACTAAAAAAATTCCTTCAATATTGGGAACAATAAAGGTAAATCTGCTGTCACTCTTATACAGGACATTATTCTGGAGGTCCTAGTCAGTGCAGAAAAGCAATGCAAATAAATTTGTAAAACAGAGATTAACAAAAAAATAATAAAACCATCATCAATAACAGATGGCAAGAATGTGTATGTAGGAAATGCAATATGATCCACAAAAAAAAAATTAGAGTTAATAATCAAATTTAACAATATCATTGGATATAGCTCAAAATAAAAGTCTTTGAAACAAATAATTATTTAATTTTTAAAAAATATTCCATTTACACATACATGAAAGAAGCCAGATGAAAAAAGTAAATAAACAAACACCAGTATATATATTGCAATAAAATCCAGTAGACAAGGAGTCTGTTCCAACTCATGGTGACCCTATAGAGCAGAGTAGAATTGCCCCATAGGGTTTCCAAGGCTATAATCTTTATGCAAGTAGACTGAGATCAGAAAATGATTATCTTGGCTGAGGGTATATTAAATTGGAGGAGGCACAAAGGAGTCTTCTGAGATGCTGAAAGTAACCATCAGTATCTTGACATGAGTAGCTTGATAGTGGTTACATTGGTATGCTCACTTTGGAAAATTCATTGAACTGTACACTTAAGATTTGCATAGTTAAAAATAAGCATGTTATATGACAGTAAAAGCAAACAAAAAAGTCTACAACAAGTCACTCCTATCTCTTTCTCTTCACCAACTTCCTTCTTAAAATGTAGTCCATACTAAGAATCAGAGACCTTCTAACAAATTTGAAAATCTGGAGGAAATGGACAGTTTTCTAGAAACACACCACTTACCTAAACTAACACAGACTGATGGGGAAAATTTGAACAGGCCCATCACAAAAGAAGAAATTGAACAGGTCATCAAAAAATTACCAACTAAAAAAAGTCCTGGCCCAGACAGTTTCACTGGAGAATTCTA
>NW_006921926.1:2631987-2649005 GCF_000298275.1 Orycteropus afer afer | reverse complement strand
AGGGAGGTGGCATGTCTGGCAGGGATAAGCCTTGGGCTATTGATGGTGATTCTGTCTTCCTCTTGTGGGGTTAGAGGAGGTCAGAAGATGCAGCCTCCCTGCCCCTTTGGCAGTCTGCAACCTGGAAAGTGCCACCAAGTAGATAGTTGTGCCTAATTAAAAAAATAAATTCTGAATGTGTTGTCTGTTGTCAAGACAAGTTGGAATAAACTTACTTTCTCTACTCCTCCTCTCTAAAAACAACTAAATATCCATCAAATAATTCAACAATCATAAAAGGACTCAGCAAGGTAGAAAAGAAAGAGAGAATGGTTAGGAATCTCAGGACTTAAAGAACAAATACCATGCTGAGTTCCTTGAGTTCTTATTATTGCTGTTTACTTTTCCATCTATCCCAGATGGGACACAGGGTACCCTTGCAAGCCAGAACTTCCAATAGACATGGACAAGAAAAAGAAGAGAGAGTCCTTTAATCTCTGGCCAAAGGACCAAGAAAAGAAAGAACAGACTTAATGAGGAGAACCACACCCAGTAACAGCAACAGCTGATCTGTCCATAAGTGTTGTCAGCAAGAGCCTGGGGAATCAAATCCATTCCTTGTTTCACACTGAGTGACAGTGATGGGCCCAATTTGCCAGTCACCAGCCCCCTATGGGGTTAATCCATCCCTCACTTCACACTGACTTGATCTACCCTCATCAGCATCACCCAGTTTGCCAACCCATCCCCTTTATAGCAGCAGTTAGTGGCAAGCCCAGTTTTCCCCCAGTGACATCAACAGAGATGGAGCGGACTGCTAGGGCCTATGCTAAACTCAAACAAGGCAATAGCCTGTTAACATAGAAGGTTCAAAAAGAGTCTGTAAGTATATCTAAAATGCTCAAAATACAAGCAAAAATTATTCATTATACAAGATCTAGTAAAATCACAACTTCACTGAGAAAAGATAATCAACATACATTAATCCTGAGATGAATCGGGTGTTGGAACTATCTGACAAAGATTGTAAAGTGTTGTTAGGTGCCATCAAGTCAGCTCTGACTCATAGCAATCCTGTGTACAACAAAATGAAACACAGCCCAGTCCTGTGCTATACGTGAGCCCATCATTGCAGCCACTGTGTCAATCCATCTCGTTGAGGGCCTTCCTCTTTTTTTGCTGACACTCCACTTTACCAAGCATAATATCCTTCTCCAGGAAATGGTCCCTTCTGATAACTTGACCAATGTAGGTGAGATGAAGTCTGGCCATTCTCGCTTCCAAGAAGCGTTCTGGCTGCACTTCTTCCAGGACAGATTTGTTAGTTCTTCTGGCATTATAAATTCAATTCAACAAGTAATTATGAATTTCTTCCAAACAAATGAAACAGAAGTTATAAAAAAGAACCAAATGGAAACTATAAAACTGAAAATTATGATAACTAAATTAAAAACTTGATATAAGGGCTTGGTTGAAGAATGTTGTTGTTGTTGTTGTTATGTGCCATTGAGTCAGACCCAACTCATAGCAACCCCTCCTTGGGTTTCTGAGGCAGTATCACTATGGAAGTAGATTGTCCCATCTTCCTTCTGAGGAGTGGCTAGTGGGTTTGAGCCACCAGCCTTCTGATTAGCAGTCAAGTGCCTTAGGCACCATGCTACCAGAGCTCCCAGTTGAAGAATAGAGATGGCAGAATCAGTGAACTTGATAAGAGCTCAATAGAATTTACTCAATATGAACAACAGAGAGAAATGGACTGGAAAAAAAATGAACAGAGCATCAGGGACCTGTGGAACAATAACAGCTCCAACATATCATCAGAATCTCAAAAGAAGTAGAAAAAGAATGTAGGAGTGAAAAAAAACTGTTCAAAGACTGTAGGACTTAAAAAAGTATTCAAAGAAATAATGGTTGAAAACTTCCCAAATTTGGTGAAAGACAAATTTATAACACTAAATTCTGGTATTAGAAAAGAGGAAAGTATCAAATCAGTAATCTAAGCTATAGTTCCTGCCTTAAGACTAGAAAAATAACAAAATAAACCCAAATAATCAGAAAAAAGGAAACAAAGAGCATAAATCAATGAAATTGAAAACAGGAAAATAGAGAAAATCAATAAAAACAAAAACTGGTTCTGTGAAAAAAATCAATAAAATTACTCCTAGCAGGAGTAACAAATATTAAAAGGGATATAAATTATCAATATTAGATATAAAAGAAGAGATATTCATTAAAACAATAATAAGGAAATGCTATGGCAGCTCTGGTAGCATAGTGCCTAAGGCACTTGACTGCTAACCAGAAGGCTGGCAGTTCAAACTCACCAGCCACGCCTTGGAAGGAAGATGGAGCAATCTACTTCTAAGCAATACTGCCTCCGAAACCTAAGGAGGGCTTACTATGAGTCAGGGCCGACTTGACGGCACATAACAACAACAACATGTATGTGTGTGTATAACCATATTTACAACTGATTTTTATTCCATCACTCTAATAAAAAATTCCACCTCAGTTACTTTCTACTTAGCCAATTTTGAGTTTCTCCAAATGTCATTTCACCCCTCAAACCCATTCACCTGTCACATCATATACTGCAGAAAGCTTTTGCCCTGATCCCCACTCTACTTTAGTCTCCTACAGCCATTTATCTGTCCTTACTTGAGGCATACATCTAGACTGTGTATTTATTGAGTTCAGTAACTATGATCTGATTCTTCTTTGAACCAAAGTCCTTTTCTTGACTCCATTGAATGAGTACGTCTCAATACTTGTCTAAGGTTGAATGCAATAGAAAAGCCCTGACTCTGGGGAAAATTCTAAAATTTCGTGTCTTTGGACATAGGGGAACAGGAAAAGGAAATGTCACTCAATAAGCCCAAACTCATCAATACTAGTGGAAGTAACAATTCAAAGCTCATCACGTTCAGTAGTGCTGTAGGAAAGAAAAGCCAGTAGGCTCACAGATGCCTCATAAAAACTTCATGAGAGTTAACTCTGCTTGCTAATAAGAGAATGAATCCAATTATGGTGACTTTTAAATATTTAGTAGTCAATTTTATTTTTAATATTTAGAGTCAGAGTGATAATTGGTGAAAATAAACAAAGAATTTTCATGCTACAAAGTTTTGGCCAAAATACTCCTGTTTTGCCTGCATTTAATAATATTTAGCTTATTGTATTCACAGAAATATTACATAACTTCACAAATTTAAGTTACATGTAAAATTTTAAAATACATATCACTTAATCATAAAAATGGAATTTTTACATTACATGAAATACATTGTATATGTTTTATACCTCTATAATGTTATTCATGATCCCTGGGTCACACAATACTACACAACAAAATTTACACATTGCATAGATAGATAAGCCAACTATTAGAAATTTTTAAAAGTCAGCTAAGATACTTCAGAATTTTAAGTTAAAAAAAGTATGTGAAAAATTATACCATTAAAACTAAGTAAATTTTAGTAATTTTTTTTCTATCAAACACAAAAACCACACATGCCTTTTAAATCTGCACAAATATATAGAATGACCTTAAAAAACAGCAGGAATTCCATTTCTGGAAATGGAGTACACTGTTCTCTACTAAGAATAGTCTTCTTGGAACTAAGAAGATCCAATGTCTCACTAATACATTTTTTAGAAAAAGAAGATAGAAATGTGTATCTTAAAAGATATTCTGCAGTAAAATACCAGGAAATTCCAGATAAAACATAACATGTTTTAAAGAGATGCTTTAATATTATAGCTAGGCTCTTAAGAAAAAGAAATCCCCACATAACAAAATTAAAGAGCAAAGTGGAAACCAGGGCAAGTAGATACTTTGACTGTCCTGGGAAAATCTTGGTAATGAAAGTACACAGTGTTTAACTGCCTCACAAGGACTGTAATCAAGGTCTTAAGCCCAAGCAACAAATGGAGTTGGAATTTAGAACCTTACATTGAGACTTATGTCTTCAATGAAAAGATGAGTCAGGAAAATTAATTGCTCACCAGCAAAGGTAAACAATAAGGCAGCTTTTTCTAGACTAGGCTTTAGTGGGTAGGTTGGGGGAAAACCAGAGAAGTCTTAATCACAAGCCTATTCTCATATAGACTTGTCATGGTCTAGAGAATAATGGCCCCACAGATGTCCATATTCTAATCCCAGGAACCTGTAAATATATCCCCTTACATGAAAAAGGCACTTTTCAGATATGATTAAGTTAAGAACCTGAAAGCAATGTGTGTATATATATGTGTTTGTGAAATTATTTATTCTACAAAATGTTATAGCACAGGTGTTAAAAGCACAGGAAAGAATTTTCAACCTTTTTATCTGTCAAAGAAGTGCTGTGTATGGAAGGATGGGTAAGAAAATAGGTGAGTGGGAATCAAATCCTTCAAGCAGTCACTTCCACTTATATACTGGATTCTTAAAATGTTTTATTTGAAGTAAGGGCTTTGTTGCTAAAATCAAGTTTTAAGATCACCATACAAAAATAAATAAGAGTTTGTCCCTGCCCTGGGAGAGCTTAATTTCTGATGGGACAAAAAATAAAAAAAATACACATAAAAAGCAAGCATTAAATGCAATTTCAGAAATCTGATTAAGAATAAACACTGCTTGGCATTTCTGAGAGTCCATAAAGAAAATGTTGATCAGGCTTTGCTTTAACAGCCAAGTGTTTGTTTTTGTCTTTCACATATGTCTTGAATAAATTTCTCTAAGACAGATAATAATTTTTTGGTGTAAGACCATTAACCTCTAACAAGTGTGCTGACCTTATATTCTCAAAATCCTATTTCCCCTTTGATCTACCATGGCTTCAGTCATCATTCCTTTATATGAAATTACTTACAAAAAGTTTACCAGTGAATCAAATGTGGCCAAATCCAGTGTTTTACTGAGTGTCCTCATGATACCAGATTGAACTGTTTTTTCCCTACCCTGTATATAATTATTTTTCTGTCTCCTTCACTGGCTCCCTGTCATTTACTAATACCTCCCCACTAATTCCACATGTCCCCACAGGATTTGAATAAGCCTTCCACTTTTGCTTTTTTACATCTAATCTTTGGACAGCTTATTAATTATTACAGCTAAATAACAAAAATTACAGCAATGAAAATGGTTCCTGTGAATCTTGTTATCACTGTATAGGTTTGACCTTATAAGAGTGTATGTTTCCCTGAAAAACATTATGTCTGTGAGGTGTAGTAAATTACCTGGTATGGCTCCTTGGAACAAAGGTGGGGCAATCTACTTCTGTAGGGATACTGCCTTGGAAACCCAAGGAGGGATCACTATGAGTCAGGTTTGACTCAATGGCACATAACAACAACAAGAAGTCTTTGTAAACTCTGTGGTGGAATTTGCCATGAGCAACTGAGGAGCACCTGATAAAGTTATTCACCAGGGGTATTGCTGTTGAGAGTGGCACAAAACAATGTTCTGGGAAGTTCACTCTCTCTCAGGTGCTTAGAATTCTGATGTTATGATTGGTTACTCTGGCCACTCTGCCAGGCTCAAAAGGGAGCTCTTCTAGAGGCAGAAGAAGTCTCTCTGACTGCTGGCTGAGAAAGATATGCTGCTGAGAGAAACACACTCCTGAGAGACACACACTGCTGAGAAAGAGACACCAAGAGACATATGTTGTTGAGAAAGAGACACCAAGAGACATGTGCTGTTGAGAAAGAGACACCAAGAGACATGCACTGCTGGGAGAGAGAGAGAGACTGTTGGCTGAGAGACGGTAGGCTGAGAGAAACTGAGCATCGTTCCTGAACTTGAATTGTAGCCTGGTGCTTCCCTAATAAATCCCATAATCCATGAGTTCTGTGTGGCCACTGCAGCGAGTTATTGAACCCAGCAGAGAGGTGGTGGGTGCTGTGGGAGGAACAGTTGGTGTCAGAGTTGGTGAAAAGGCTGGAGGGAGGTGGCATGTCTGGCAGGGATAAGCCTTGGGCTATTGATGGTGATTCTGTCTTCCTCTTGTGGGGTTAGAGGAGGTCAGAAGATGCAGCCTCCCTGCCCCTTTGGCAGTCTGCAACCTGGAAAGTGCCACCAAGTAGATAGTTGTGCCTAATTAAAAAAATAAATTCTGAATGTGTTGTCTGTTGTCAAGACAAGTTGGAATAAACTTACTTTCTCTACTCCTCCTCTCTAAAAACAACTAAATATCCATCAAATAATTCAACAATCATAAAAGGACTCAGCAAGGTAGAAAAGAAAGAGAGAATGGTTAGGAATCTCAGGACTTAAAGAACAAATACCATGCTGAGTTCCTTGAGTTCTTATTATTGCTGTTTACTTTTCCATCTATCCCAGATGGGACACAGGGTACCCTTGCAAGCCAGAACTTCCAATAGACATGGACAAGAAAAAGAAGAGAGAGTCCTTTAATCTCTGGCCAAAGGACCAAGAAAAGAAAGAACAGACTTAATGAGGAGAACCACACCCAGTAACAGCAACAGCTGATCTGTCCATAAGTGTTGTCAGCAAGAGCCTGGGGAATCAAATCCATTCCTTGTTTCACACTGAGTGACAGTGATGGGCCCAATTTGCCAGTCACCAGCCCCCTATGGGGTTAATCCATCCCTCACTTCACACTGACTTGATCTACCCTCATCAGCATCACCCAGTTTGCCAACCCATCCCCTTTATAGCAGCAGTTAGTGGCAAGCCCAGTTTTCCCCCAGTGACATCAACAGAGATGGAGCGGACTGCTAGGGCCTATGCTAAACTCAAACAAGGCAATAGCCTGTTAACATAGAAGGTTCAAAAAGAGTCTGTAAGTATATCTAAAATGCTCAAAATACAAGCAAAAATTATTCATTATACAAGATCTAGTAAAATCACAACTTCACTGAGAAAAGATAATCAACATACATTAATCCTGAGATGAATCGGGTGTTGGAACTATCTGACAAAGATTGTAAAGTGTTGTTAGGTGCCATCAAGTCAGCTCTGACTCATAGCAATCCTGTGTACAACAAAATGAAACACAGCCCAGTCCTGTGCTATACGTGAGCCCATCATTGCAGCCACTGTGTCAATCCATCTCGTTGAGGGCCTTCCTCTTTTTTTGCTGACACTCCACTTTACCAAGCATAATATCCTTCTCCAGGAAATGGTCCCTTCTGATAACTTGACCAATGTAGGTGAGATGAAGTCTGGCCATTCTCGCTTCCAAGAAGCGTTCTGGCTGCACTTCTTCCAGGACAGATTTGTTAGTTCTTCTGGCATTATAAATTCAATTCAACAAGTAATTATGAATTTCTTCCAAACAAATGAAACAGAAGTTATAAAAAAGAACCAAATGGAAACTATAAAACTGAAAATTATGATAACTAAATTAAAAACTTGATATAAGGGCTTGGTTGAAGAATGTTGTTGTTGTTGTTGTTATGTGCCATTGAGTCAGACCCAACTCATAGCAACCCCTCCTTGGGTTTCTGAGGCAGTATCACTATGGAAGTAGATTGTCCCATCTTCCTTCTGAGGAGTGGCTAGTGGGTTTGAGCCACCAGCCTTCTGATTAGCAGTCAAGTGCCTTAGGCACCATGCTACCAGAGCTCCCAGTTGAAGAATAGAGATGGCAGAATCAGTGAACTTGATAAGAGCTCAATAGAATTTACTCAATATGAACAACAGAGAGAAATGGACTGGAAAAAAAATGAACAGAGCATCAGGGACCTGTGGAACAATAACAGCTCCAACATATCATCAGAATCTCAAAAGAAGTAGAAAAAGAATGTAGGAGTGAAAAAAAACTGTTCAAAGACTGTAGGACTTAAAAAAGTATTCAAAGAAATAATGGTTGAAAACTTCCCAAATTTGGTGAAAGACAAATTTATAACACTAAATTCTGGTATTAGAAAAGAGGAAAGTATCAAATCAGTAATCTAAGCTATAGTTCCTGCCTTAAGACTAGAAAAATAACAAAATAAACCCAAATAATCAGAAAAAAGGAAACAAAGAGCATAAATCAATGAAATTGAAAACAGGAAAATAGAGAAAATCAATAAAAACAAAAACTGGTTCTGTGAAAAAAATCAATAAAATTACTCCTAGCAGGAGTAACAAATATTAAAAGGGATATAAATTATCAATATTAGATATAAAAGAAGAGATATTCATTAAAACAATAATAAGGAAATGCTATGGCAGCTCTGGTAGCATAGTGCCTAAGGCACTTGACTGCTAACCAGAAGGCTGGCAGTTCAAACTCACCAGCCACGCCTTGGAAGGAAGATGGAGCAATCTACTTCTAAGCAATACTGCCTCCGAAACCTAAGGAGGGCTTACTATGAGTCAGGGCCGACTTGACGGCACATAACAACAACAATGAACAATTTTACCCTCATAAATATGACAACTTAGAAGAAAATAGTCCAATTCCTTGAAAACCATAACCAACCAAAACTCAACCAAGATTAAACAGATAACCTTAATAGTTCTATAAATCTTTGAGTTAGACTGGGTTCTCTAGAGAAACAAAACCAGTAAAGCTTATACATATATGTATATATAGAGAAATTTATCTTAGGAAAATGGCTAACACACTTATAGAAGCTGGCAAGTCCAAAGTTCCTGGATCAAACATCAAGCTGAAGGCTTTTCCACATCAAGCTTTTCCACATCAAGGGGTTTTTCCCGACTCTTGCAGCTGCAGGGGCTGAGGAGCTCAAGGTTGGCAGGCAGTATACTGGCTATTGACTCCAACTAACGACGAATCCAAGATCTCCAGGCCAAACGGTGGATTGTTCACTCATGGACAGTTGTAGGCAGGACAACAGAATCCCGATACACAGAAGAATGTCTCTTTTCCCAGAATGTCCATAGATATACTGGAAGCAGGCCACATCCCTAGGGAAACTCCCTTTCAACAGATTGCCTGCTCAAAACATAATCGCCTGATCCCATTATGGGAATAACCACATCACAGCAATTTAAACCACACAGAATTATGGTCCAGCTAAGTTGATACTCAGCTCTAACTATCACAACCTTAAAGAAATTGGATTTCTGTTTTTAAAACCACCAAAGGAGAAATATCCAGGACCAGATGATTGTACTGGAGAATTTTATCCAACATTTAAAGAAGACTTAACACTAATTTTATTCAATCTCTTCAAAAAAAAAAAAAAAAAGGAATAAATGAATCCTCATTTTATGAGGCCAGTGTTACCAAAAATAGACAAAGACAGTATGAAAAAAATTATGCATCAATATCTCTCATGAACTTAAAAATTCTCAACAAAATCTTTGCAAAACATTTGGGGCAAAAGTAAAAGAAATAAAAACAGTATACATTGTTAGCTTTTATGTTAATCTTTTAGACTATCTCTGGCCTTTTTCTCTGTCCAAGAAGAAAGAAATTTTCAAATTCACTCTTACGCCTTTTGCAGTCAGAAAGCCTCTGATACTTTCTCAAAGAAGCTTAGTGTCAAACATTCTTCGAGTATCCTCTAGGATTCTGTTAGCAACTTATTAGGATGTTTTTTATGTTGCTTTCTGACCATACCCAATGAGTTCTCTTTTTATCTGATCGCTGATTATTTTCTGACCTTTGGTATAACAAGAGACATCTTCAATCCCTTAAAATCCATAATAACAAAAGTTAGATTAGAGAAACATCTTCAAAGCTGGATTATCTGACTCCCACACCAGTGTGATCTTCTTGCCTTGTGTAGAGTTTTGCTAGGTCTGACATTTCTGAAATTGAAACTGCCATCCCCTAGTGATCTTGCTCATCCCTAAACATCTCTAACACTTATTACCTATACTAATATGCTCTTTTAAAATTAAGGCATAATTAATGCAACAAAAAGCACTCCTTTTACATGTAAGTTCAATACATGGTGACAAATTAATTCATCCCTTAGATTAATTCATCTATAACATTATCAAGTTATA
Source organism: Orycteropus afer afer (assembly GCF_000298275.1). Taxonomy (NCBI): domain Eukaryota; kingdom Metazoa; phylum Chordata; class Mammalia; order Tubulidentata; family Orycteropodidae; genus Orycteropus; species Orycteropus afer. The sequence goes on along the minus strand of NW_006921926.1, from coordinate 2,639,113 downwards.
GAACGTTTTCACTATCCCGAGTTGCCTTGGCCTCTTTTCTCCAACCCTCAGCTCCAGGGAACAACTGTTTTGCTTTTCATTGCTATAGATTACTTTGTCTGCTCTAGAATTCCATTGAAGTGAAAGCCTGGAGTATATATTCTTTTGTGTCTGGCTTCTTTCCCTCAGGATGATGCTTTGAGATTTATCTATGCAGTTGTGTTATCAGTAGTTCATTTTTGTTGCTGAGTAGTCTCCCATTGTAGGGCTATCTATGTTGTTTATCCATTCACTTGTTCATGGACATTTGGGTTGTTTGCAGTTTTGGGCTATTACAAATAAAGCTACTAAGAGCATTCATGTACAAGTCTTTATGTGGGGTCATATGCTTTCATTTCTCTTGGGTAAATAGCTAGCAGTGGAATGGCTGAATCAAAAGGCAGGTACATGTTTCAGTCTATAAAGAGTGCCAGACTATTTTACATTTCCACCAGCAACGTAGAGTTCATTATTCCTTGCTAACACTTAAAGGTTTTTTCAGTCTTTTAAATTTTTGCTATTCTAGTGGGTGTGTAGTTATATATCATATGTTTCTAAGTTACATTTTCCTGATGACTAATAATGTTGAATATAGTTTATGTGCTTATAGGCCTCTACACATCTTCTTTTATAAAATGTTTGCTCAAATCTTTTGCCTATTTTCTAATTATTATTGCTTTTTTTTTTCTTATTGAACTTATATATAACCAAAATACCAAACTCACTGCCACAGAGTCAATCCCCATACATAGAAATGTTCATTGGGTTTTAAAGGCTGTAAATCTTTCTGAAAGCAGATTGACTCATCTTTCTTCTGTCAAGTGGCTGGTGAGTTTAAACCACCAACTTTTTGGTTAATAGCCAAATGCCTTAACTACTACATCGCTAGAGCTCCTTGCATTTATATGTAATGGATAAAAATCCTTTGTCAAGCACATATATTATAAATATTATCTCCTAATTTGTTGCTTACTTGAATCACTTTTCTTAAGAGTGTTTTTGAAAATTAGACAGTTTAATTTTAATAAGATTTAAATTGTGATTTTAAAATTTTATGGCAATTGCTTTTTGTGTCTTATCTACAAATTTTTTGCCTACGCCAACTCATGAAGATTATTCATGAGGTCTCCGAACTTAGAAACTGCTTTGTATATTAACAAAATATCCCTATTTCACATACACCAAGGCAAAAAGCATTAAGTATAAGTGTTTCTTTGATTGTGCTCTTATCAGGAATTCCACTCCTAGATCTCTCTTTACTACTATTAATAATAGCAAAATGATTCTCTGGAAATGCCCACAGCTCAATAAGCTTGCAAAGAAGGAGAGACAAAAAAAAAACACTGCCATCTGTTGATTCTGACTCATTTGACTCATAGCTACCCTAAAGGACGGAGTAGAACTGCCTCACAGATTTTCCAAGGCTGTAATTCTTTAAGGAAGAAGACTGCCTCATCTTTCACCCACAGCCAAGTGGGTTTGAATTGCCGACCACTTAGTTAGCAGCTGAATGCCTTAACCACTTAGTTGCCAGAGATCCAGAGTAATAAAAGGAGAGACCAATAACAATTCCACCCCTCTCCCATACAACAATAACCCATACTCAAGAAGAGTTGGGAAAACTACTATACCATTCCAAAACCAAAACCAAACTCACTGCTGTCCAGTCAGATCTGACTCATAGTGACCCCTCCTTGGGTTACCCAGGTGGCATCACTATGGAAGTAGATTGCCCAACCTTCCTTCCAGGGAGTGGCTGGTGGGCTTGAACAGCCAGCCTTCTGGTTAGCAGTCAAGTGTTTTAGGCACTATGCTACCAGAGCTCCTACTATACCTTTAGTAAATTTTAAATCTTCTGCTTTCATTCTCCTTCTTTTTCCCTGACATTCTAATGTATTTATAATGATTTATCCTCAGAAATGGTTTGGCTTCAGAAGACATTGGAGGAAATTTTATAAAGACTTAGGAAAAGCATCTTACAATAGCAATTCATTTTTTATGTAAGTATATGTGAAAAGGCATATGAATAAACATTTCACTATTTGATTTAAAAATTCAATTTCATTAATGTCTATCTGTGTATCACTGTAGGTGTCTATTTGTACATCTTTATCTATCTATCTACTTAGATAGGTAGATCAAACCAGTGGTCCATACCTAATGAAAATGAGGTTTAAAAACACCATTCTGGTGTTTGTAATTCTGAGAAAAAGTTCTGGCCCATTTCTCACACAGACTAACCATAATCTATACAATATGACTTAATACTGCTGTGGTAGTTATGTTTGTGTGTCAACTTGGCTGGGCCTGGTTGAGTGGCTGGGCAGTTGGTGGTAGTTATTCCCCAGGGTGAGGCTGGCAATCAACTCCACGGTGGGATCTACCACAAGCAGCTAAGTAGCTGCCTTTGGGATGTGGTCTGCTTCCTGTATATAAGGAGAAGCCTTGGGAATGGTCTGTAGCCTATGATGCACTTGGACCCTACATATACCCATGTCATTGCTCAGCAGCCTGCCATGCTCTACTGACCTTGGGACTTACAATGGACTTAAGTTAATGGCCTGCCATGTGGTTTGGTAACATCGGGACTGTGCCTTTTTACTTGTCAACCTTGGGGCTTCTCAGCCTCAGCAGCCAGCAGCTGTCTGAGTGAAGAAACACCTCTAGCTCCAGTGGGCCGGGAGCAGGAGGTAGAGCTGGACCTCAAAGTTGAGGGGCTTTCACCCAACGCCTAGAGCCTGGCACTTTGAACTTGGACTTAAAGCCTCCAAATTGCAAGAATAAACTCCTGTTTGTTAAGGCCATCCCATTTGTGGTATATTTCTTGTCAGAGCAGCAGTAGGTAACCAGAACAACTATGTTAAGTGATTTTATTGTCTTTTAAATATTTTTGTGGTTGTAGGTCTTTCATTATAATCCCTAAGTAGATTCTGAGTGCCTACAATGTGAAAGACACTGTCCCATGTTCTACACAGTTCCCAAATGATTCTCACATGCAGCCAGGATTATGAGCCATTTTTCTAGATTAGGGTTTCTTGAAATAGATCCATGGAGTACTGGAGGTCCCTGATGCCCTTTCAGGGGGTTCACAAGGTCAAAAGTCAAAACTATGATATGAAGATATTTGGCTTTTTCATTAAGACAGCATTTGTACTGCTACAGCAAAAGCAATGATGAGTAAAACTGCTGGCTACCAGCACAAATTATGGCAGTGGCACCAAACTATCCTAGCTCTTGAATTTGTCACCACCGTACACCCATATGTGGCATAGTGTATAAAGCGTTTGGCTGCTAACTGGAAAGTGGCAGTTCAAACCTACCAACTGCTCTGTGGAAAGAAGATGGGACAATTTACTTCTGTGGAGATTTATAGCCTTGGAAACCCAATGGGGGCTGCTATGAGTTGAAATCAACTCAATGGCAGTGTGTTGTGATTTTTTTTTTTTATACACCCATAGTTTAATATTAAAAAAAAATAAATAATGCCCTTTAAAAGCAGAAAATATATTAATTTCATTAAATATTGATACTTGAATACACTCCTTTTTAATATTCTATACAACAAGATTAGGAGGACACAGGGAGCCCATCTGTAATGTATTAAAGTATGATGGTGGTCTCCAGGAAAAGTACTCTTGGAATAGTTTAGGCGCTGAGCTGAACTAGTCACTGTGACATGAAACATAATGTTTATTTGAATGAAATACTGAGAGACTAATAGTGATACTGCCTCGGAAACCCAAGGAGGGGTCGTTATGAGTCGGGTCCGACTCGACGGCACATAACAACAACAACAACAACTTTGATTATATTGTCAGAAGGGAGGGACCATTCTCTGGAGAAGGATAGCATGCTTTGTAAAGTAGAGGGGAAGACCCTCAACAAGATGGATTCACACAGTGGCTGCAAAGATGGGCTCAGGTATAGCAAGGATTGTGAGGCTGGCACAGGACCAGGCAGTATTTCCTTCTGCTGTACATAGGGTCGCTATGAGTTGGAGATGACTCAATGGCACTTAACAATGACAACAAACCTGTGAATGTAATTCTGTTTGGAAATAGAGACTTCTTTATTATGTTAACTAGATCATACCCAAGTAGGGTGAATTCTAAATCTAATCACTTGGATAAGAAAAGCAGATCAGACACAGAGGCATACACACAAAGAGGGGACACAGACAACATGTGAGGACTGTCCAAAAGCCAAGGGTCACTAAGGAATGGCCAGGGCTACTGACAAGAAAGAAATTGATACAAGACTCTCATTTGGAGTTTTAGCATCCTGAACTGTGAGAAAATAAATTTCTGTTCCTTAAAGCCACCCACTTGTGATATTTGTGCCACAGCACTAGCAAATTAAGACAACAGCATAAAATTACAAATATTCTTATAGCTTCGATTCTACTCAGAGGTTTGAAAAAGAAAAACACATCATTATTTGTCAGTTCATTCTTCTCTGCTTATAGGAGCAATTTGTTGGAAAAGTTTCAAAAGCACCATCTTAATATAAGAAGAAAATAACTTTAACAACATTATAACAAAGTTTAAGAAACTAACCCAAAGCAAGAGAGATGGAAGTAAGGTGATTATTCCTTTGGCCCTTCAAGGAGTATCTTCAGTTTGTGTTCTCGCCAGAAGCAACATCCAGCTATTTATGTTAAGCAAGTCAGCATCTCAAGGTGAAGGTAAGCGGGCTTGAAGAAGACCTCTCTATACATTTTATCAAGAAATATAAAGACAAAAATAGAAAAGAAGAAATGATCCAAAAAGAAAACTGGAAAACATGTTTCTTAGGAGGCAGAGGGGAATCAAAATCCATATCCAAATGATACTGAGCAGATAAATCTGGCCTAGGGGAGAAAGCAAAGTAACTCAGCATTAGTGGAACACAAATTAAATGCATGGCACTTCTCCCTGCAGAGTAATGCACTAGAAGTCAGAGCAATGCAAATTAGAATATCCGCAAGAAGCCATGTTTTGCCTACTTGATTGGCTAAAAGTCTCTAAGAGGCATTTTCGATGAACGCATATGATAACAAACTTTCTTCCAGTGTTATCTAAGTGTAAAATGGCAGTTTTTGTTTTATTTGGAGGACAATATCTTTTAAACATTAAAAATTTAAAATTTGAAGTTTGACCAAATTATGCCACTTACAGGAATCTATCCTTGAGAAATAATCAAACATGGGTGCAAAGTTATATTCGCAAGAATGTTCTTGGCAACATTGTTCATGACTAAGAGAATGAGCTTTGAAAACATCTTAAATAGCCACCAACAGGAACATGGATAAATGTAGTATGGTGTTTTATACTTAGCTGTAGTTAAAAGTAATTAGGTGGAGCTGACAGAATATATATTATGGTCCCAATCACAGTATGAAATAAGTATGCATATTTAAATGTCTAAACAAAATATGTGTGCCTATATAAATTTAAATACTTAGGAAAATTTTTTAAAATAATTTACTGGCTAGGAAAATGAAATGTAGAGAGAAAATGTAATGTGGGGAATACATATTGATATATATGTTCTAATTATTCACTCTTTTGTTTTTGGAGATTATAAAAAATCAGTAAATTAAATTGTACATTTCTATGTACATAAATAGATAAATAAGCCCTTATGGATAAAGGTGGACTTTTAGAAGAGAAAACAATATCCTCCTGCTTCTTGTAGGAATCAGAGAACAGGGAATTTCCACAGAAGAGATTTGGGAAACTTCTAGAGGAACTATGAAATCTTGGATAGAAGACTGAAGGATCTGTAGCTTGAGGACAGAGGAAGGAGAAGTGCTGTAATTAATTTTTTCCCTGTAAAGGCTGGGGTTTGGGAAGAAAATAGTCAGGTGTATCTGACTACAAATACAGAGGATGAGATTTGAGTTTCTGAACTGTAGGTATAGTGAGTTAAGAATGTATTCATGTTTCATGATTAGTGAGATATGACTGACCCAAACACTATTGACCTCTTCAAAAGGATTGTCTATTGAGTAGGATGAGTTGTAGGAAAATACACTCATAAAATTTGGCAATTTTTACTATTGAACAGCAGTCCTAACTGTATCTCATAAAACAATTTTTTTAATTATTGATATCCTTTTCATATTCTTGGGTTAACATCTAAACATTTCTTTGTAAATATAAATGGTGTAAAGGATATGACTTCTTAATATTTTTAAAAATGACATTCTAAAATAAAATCGTTTCATCATGTCTAATGAGAGTCAATGGTCTAAGAACCAAAGCAATTTGAAGAATAAATGAACAAGCTGAAAAAGCAGTCAAAAATTTTACATCATTCCTTTTTCTCTCTGAACTTATGTTTTTATTCCTCAGTCCCTAAAGAATTTGATCTTAACATAATGCAGTCATGCACCTCATAATGTCCATTCAGTCAAACCCTGGCTACTCATATGTCCATAGTCCCATAAGGTTATAAGAGTTCAGAAATTAGGATCAGAGAACCAGACAGTGGCTAACACAACAGCTTCTTATAGGCAACACACACATTCTCTGTCTCCTGTATATAAAGAATTGTGCTGCCAAGTGTATAGTGAGTGAGAATATATATAACCTATAATACTTATCTCTTGATAATCATAATAAATGCCTATACTGCTGGATCATATATGTACTATACTGTACTTTCTATCTAAAAAGTTTACCATGTTTTGACTTTAGGCAACATCATCCAATCTCATGTATTGTCAGTGTCAAGTGTTATAGGGCTACCTCAGTTAAATTTTCTTCTGAAAACATTACTGTGAAGAGCATCATAGCTCCCAAACACAGCAAAACCAGTGCTAGTACGGCAGCAGCAAGAAGCAAAGGAGAAGTATTGATTTGGAAGTGAAACTAAAGGTTATTAAACAATATGAGGGCAGAAAATCAGTGAATGCTATTGCTTGCAATTTAGGCATGTTGCACCTGACAATCACAAGAATCCTCAAAACAAAGAAAACATTCACCAACTTGTTAAAGGACTGTCTCCACTGAAAGCTACAGGCTAAGGAAAGTGCTCTGGTAGCATAGTGGCTAAAGCACTTGACTGCTAACCAGAAGGCTGGCGGTTCAAACCCACCAGCCACTCCTCGGAAGGAAGGTTGGGC
>NW_006921926.1:2629596-2631817 GCF_000298275.1 Orycteropus afer afer | reverse complement strand
GGCTGGCGCGGGATCGGGCAGTGTTTCGTTCTGCTGTGCATGGGGTCGCTATGAGTCGGAAACGACTTGACGGCACTTAACAACAACAACAACAAGCACAGTGCCATCGAGTTGATTCTGACTCACAGTGACCCCCACTGGGTTTCCAAGGTGGTAAATCTTTAGGGAAGAAGACTGCCTATCTTTCTTCTGCAGAGCAGCTGGTGGGCTTGAACTACCACCCTTCTGGTTAGCAGTCAAATGCCTCGCCCACTGTGCCACCAGAGCTCCTTATATGTACACATATATATATAGACAATGAAATAATAAGCGGTAATTTAAAAATTATTATAAATAATAAACAGAAAAATAAAATTTAATTGGGAATTCATCTCTTATTGAGATGGTGGTGCCCTTTTTTAGCAATTAGTTTATGTATTTATGTATGAGCACTATTTTTATTCATTGAAGGAAAAAAACATTGCTGTTGAGCAATTCCAACTCATAGTCACCCTATAGGACAAAGTAGAATTCCCACATAGTTTCTGTATAATCTTTACAGAAACAGACTGACACATCTTTCTCCTGTGAAGCAGCTGGTAAGTTCAAACTGCCAACTTTTTAGTTAGTAGTCAAGCATTTAACCACTGTTCCACTAGGAGTCTTTCCTTTTATAGATAAGGAGGGAAAATTGATAGCCAAAAGAAGAGATATATTAGACCACAGTTAAGAGCTGGACTTACAAATGGTGTTGTTAAATGTATTATTTACAATAGAATGCACAATGAATTTCTATAAAATTACTCAACTCTAATACCATATTCTTAAAAATAGCTTCATTATACAAAGATTATGTGTACCTCAGTTTGAAGATCACTGGATAACATAAAATGATAGTGAAGGGCCATGAGAAAGTTACTAAGAAATGGATCAGTTACATGATAGTCTCAAATATCTATGAACCAATGGGCAAACAATGGATAATGAAATAAGTGTAATAACATAGGGTGATAAATAGAGCCTCCTACCCACCAGTCACTCTGTAAAAGAAAGATGAAGCAGTCTGCTTCCGTAAAGACTGACAGCCTGAGAAAATCAGGGGCAGTCACTATGAGTCAGAATTGATTCAATGGCAGTGAGTTTGGTTTTGGTGACTGACCATCAATAAGTGATGTGAGATAATGGAAACTATAATCTATTCCCAAAGAAAAGATATTTGAGGGAAGGCAAGGTAGGACTATATACCATATGTACTCTATTCAGCTGAGCAGGGGAGAGAAGCATACTGAGACCAAATCAAACCAAATCCACTGCCATCAAGTTGACTTTGAATCATAGCAACACTATAGGAAAGAGTAGAACTGCCTCTTAAGATTTCAAAGCCTATAAATCTTTACGGAAGCAGACTGCCTCATCTTTCTCCCACAGAATGGCTGATGGGTTTGAACTGCCAACTTTCTGGTTAGCAGCCAAATGCCTTAAACACTGGACAACCAGAGCTCAAGCATATTGGGAAGTAGAAAAATATCATGTTGTTGTTGTTGTTAGGTGCCATGTTAGACATGAATTGAAATTATATCATTAAAATATACTACAGATGACAAGTCTGGTTAGAGGAATTAGATCCCTGGCATAGATTACAAAACTTGAAGAAGCCTCAATAAGTAGTATTTCTCTGTCCCATCACATCCTTGACAATAATCCCTGAATTAGGAAGACAAGGGTCAGTCACAGGCAATGATGGTTTTAAGCAGCCTATTCCTGATCAGTTTACGGCAAAGAGGAACAGAAGGAAACTTGAGCTATCTATAGGCAGCCTGTCTCAAGAGAAAAAGAGCAGAGCTGGGATAAGCATTTTCATTTGCATTTTTTTTATGGTTGCAAAAATATAGATAACACATTTGACATTTCAACATCTCCCACTTGTACAGTTCTCTGAGACCAATTACGTAAATCATATTGTGCAACTATCATCAACATCAGTTACCAAATTTTCCATCCTCATAAACAAAAACTCAATGTTACCTAAACAGTGACTTCCCTTTTCCCCATCTCACCTACCCCTGGCAAAGGAGCTCTGGTGTTGCAGCGCCTAAGACATTTGTCTGCTAACCAGAAGGTTGACGGTTCAAACCCACCAGCCACTCTGTGGAAGGAATATAGGGCAATCTACTTCTGTAAATATTTACCTCCTTGGAAACCCAATCGGAGTTGCTATGAGTTGGAATTGACTTGATGGTAG
>NW_006921926.1:2628263-2628776 GCF_000298275.1 Orycteropus afer afer | reverse complement strand
GGGGGTTGCTATGAGTCAGAATCCTATAGAACAGAACTGCCCTCATAGGGTTTCCAAGGCTATAAATCTTTTTTGGAGCAAACTACTGCATCTTCTTCTCATGAAGTGGCTGGTGAGTTGAACCACCTACCTTTTGGCTACTGGCTGAGTACCCAACCACAGCTTCACCAGGGGTCCTTGTCAGTGATGTTGTTCTTAGGTACCATAGTTGGTTCTAACTCATAGTGACCCTATATATGACAACATGAAACACTGTTGGGTCTTGCATCCCCAGAATCTTTGCTATGCTTGAGCCCATCATTTCAGCCACTGTGTCAATCCATCTGGTTGAGGGTCTTTCCCTTTTTTGCTGACCTTCTACTTTTATCAAGAATAATAGCCTTCTTCAGGGACTGGTCCCTTCTGATAACATGACCAAAGTATCTGTGATAGTTGGAGCTGTGTGTCAACTTGGCTGGACCCCAGTTCTGTGTGGTTGTTCCCATGATGGGATCAGATGACTGTGTTCTGAGT
>NW_006921926.1:2607503-2614356 GCF_000298275.1 Orycteropus afer afer | reverse complement strand
TGTGTGGTTATTCCCATGATGGGATCAGATGACTGTGTTCTGAGTGGCCAGTCTGCCCAAGGGGAGTTTCCCTAGGGGTGTGGCCTGCTTCCAAGATATCCAGGGACATCCTGGGAAGAGGGACATTCTTTGAGGGATTGGAACCCTGGTGTGCTGACTACAAACTTTCGTGAGTGAGCAGCCCACTGCTCGGCCTAGAGATCTTGGATTCATCTTTCGTTGGAGTCAACAACCAGTGTACTGCCTGCCAGCCTTGAATTTCTCAGCCCCCTGCGCTTGCGGAAGCTAAGGCTGCCGCCAGCCCGTTTCCTCCAGGGACTTTGGACTTGCCGGCTTCTATACGTTTGGGAGCCATTTTCCTAAGATAAATTTCTCTCTCTCTCTCTCTCTCTCTCTCTCTCTCAATATATATATATATATATATATGCTTTGCTGGTTTTGTGTTTCTCTTTAGAACCCAATCTAACACAGTATCCAAGAAAAAAAATCTAGACATTCTTGCTTCTAAGGAATATTTTGGTTGTACTTCTTCCAAAACTGATTTGTTCAGTCTTCTGGAAGTCCATGGTATATTCAATATTATTTGCCAACACCACAGTTCAAATGCATCAATTCTTCTGTGGTCTTTTTTATTCATTGTCCAGCTCTGACACACATATGCAGTGCTTGAAAATATCGTGGCTTGTGTCAGATGCACCTTAGTCATCAAAGTGATATCTTTGCTCTTTAAAACTTTAAAGAGGTCTTTTGCAGCAGATTTGCCCAGTGCAACATGTCCTTTGATTACTTGACTGCTGCTTTCATGGACACTGATTGTGGATTCCAGTAAAATGAAATCCATGACAACTTCATTCTTTCCTCTATTTATCAAGATTTTGTTTATTGGTCCATTTGTCAAGATTTTTGTTTTCTTTATGTTGAGGTGTAATCCATACTGAAGGCCAAGGTCTTAGCTCTTCATCAAGTAAGTGCTTCAAGTCTTCTTCACTTTCAGCAAGCAAAGTGTGTTATCTGCACATTTCAGGTTATTAATGAGTCTTCCTCCAATCCTGATGCCACATTATTCTTCATAAAGCTCAACTGCTCATATTATTTGCTCAGTATATAGACTGAATAAGTATTGTAAAAGAATATAACCCTAGCACACACCTTTTCTGATTTTAAACCATGCAGTATCCTCTTGTTCTGTTTAAATGACTGTCTTGTAGTCTATGTACAGGTCTGTGTTCTTCTCATTAGCCATTTAAGCAAAGAACCAGTCCCTGTCAATTCTGACTCACAACTACCTTATAGGCCAGAGTAGAACTGCCTCATAGGGTTTACAAAACTGTAAATCTTTTTTTTTTTTTTTCACTTTTATTGTGGTGAAAATATACACAACAAGACATTTGCCAACATAACAACTTCCCCATTTACAGCTCAGGTATATTGATGACATTTTTCATGTTGTGCCACCATTATTGCTATCCTTTTCCAAAATATTCCACCACCATTAGCATAAATTCAGTGCCCTGTAAACAAAAGTTTCCCCTTTCCCCCTTGTATACCTAGTAACCACTAATAATCTTTGGTATGTGTGTATATATATATATATATATTTTTAACTTATCTAGGAATTTAGCTCCCCCTCCCTCCCATCCCTGTTAACCAAAAAAGAAAGTTTCCTTCTACATATAAAACTTTCCTTTTTACAATAGTGAACTAATACAGTATTTGTCCTGTGATTGACTTATTTCACTCAACATAGTCTCCTCCAATTTCATCCACGTTATGTGGTGTTGTGCAGATTCTACATTATTCTTTAGGGTTGCATAGTATTCCATTGTGTATATGTACCATAGTTTGTATATCCATTCCTTGGTTGATGTGCATTTAGGTTGTTTCCATTTCTTTTCTATTGTGAATAGTGCTGAGATGAAAATGGGTGTACATATATCTGTTTGTGTCTTTCCTCTCACTTCTTTAGGATATATACCTAGTAATGGGATTGCTGGATCAAAAGTATTTCTATTTTCAACTTTTTATGGAATTGCCATACCAATTTCCATAGTAGTTGTATCATTTTACAGCAAGACTATAAATCTTTACAAAAGCAGACTGTCACATCTTTCTCCAATGGAGTGACTGGTGGAATAGAACCACCAACTTTTTGATTGGCAGCTGAGCACTTTAACCAGCGTGACACCAGGAAGACCCAAATCACATACCACAATAACATTCTACTTTATTCCCACTAAAATGTTTAAGATTAAAAAAAAAAGAGAGAGAGAGAGAGAGAAAGAATATGACAAATAATAAGATGTGGAGAAATTAGAACCCATATCTATTGCTGGTGGGAATGCAAAAATGGTATAGCTGCTATGGAAAACACATTTCTTCTTGCCAAATTTACCAATCTGAAACCTCCTAGGGCCAAAGTGAGTAAATGAAGCAGAGAGAGGCCATAATTAAACTCCTTCAGCTACCTGTACAGAAAAGCATTCTCCGTTAATATAGATCATAAAACTGACAAAGAGGCAACAGAGTATTGATTATGAATTAACCACCTGAACGTTTTTGCTGGAAGTCTTAATCTCATCATTAGTAAATTGAGAGCTTGCTAATTGACTTGCTAATATTTTCAACCTCCAGAAAGGATGTAAAATAGTAGCAGAAGTTACTCTGGAGTTATTAATTCCTAATCCTTTTTAAATATAAAATTTATTGGAGTATGGAGTAAAAGCATATCAAAATTTGAAAGATACCAGGAAGTAAACTGTGAAAAGTAAATATGGATAAAACTTTAATGAAAGAGAAAGACATGACTTATTTTAGACATGAAATGCCTCCCAAGTGCAGCCACTGTTCTAGATGTTGGAAATTCAGCAACAAAATCCATGCTCTGATGGAGCTTGTATTTTAATAGGGGGTGAGAGAGGGAGGGGAGGAAAACTAAAAATAAATATTTAAAATATATTATTGTGATAAGTACTATGGGAGGAAATAAAATTAAACCAAGTAAGGGAGAGTGAACTAGAGGTGGGTGGTAAAATCTCACAGACATGTAAGACCCCAAAAAATTAAAAGAGCACACTCTATGGATATCTGGAAGAAACGTATTACAGGTAGGTGGATCAGGAAGAGCAAAGACGTTCAAGAAGCTTGCTTGACATGTTCAAGTTCACCATGAAGGCCATGAAATGAGTGAGAGCAGGAGTAGAAGGTGATGAGGTTTAAGAGACAATAGGCACCATATTATATCTTTCACTCTGAGTGATATGGTACACCATTAAAGGGTTATGAACAGAGGAGTAGCATAACTACTTCTAAAGAGGGTCATTCTGGCTTGTATTTAATGAACAGACTGTTTTAATGATAGAGGCAATAGTTGATGATGGCTTGAAGTAGAATTATAAGTGATGGTGTGATGGGTTTGAGTTATGGGCAGATTTTGAATGTTTAGATATGGGATGTGAGAAAAAGAAAGAACAAAAAAAAAAATCCTAAGTTTTCAGACCATGCAAGTTGAAGTACTAAGTTGTCATTTACTATGATGAGAAAGACTACATAAAGAGCAAGTTTAGGGAGAAATACAGGAAATTTATTTTGGACATATTATATTTACATACCTACTCCTCGGAAGGAAGGTTAGGCAATCTACTTCTGTAGTGATACCACCTTGGAAACCCAAGAAGGGGTTGCTATGAGTCGAGTCTGACTCAATGGCACATAACAACAATAACATTAGATTTCCAAGTTGTTGTTGTTGTTGTTATGTGCCGTCGAGTCGGCCCCTCCTTGGGCCCCTCCTTGGGTTTCCGAGGCAGTATCACTATGGAAGTAGGATTGCCCAACCTTCCTTCCAAGGAGTGGCTGGTGGGTTTGAACCGCCAGCCTTCTGGTTAGCAGTCAAGTGCTTTTAGCCACTATGCTACCAGAGATTTCCAAGTTGTTGTTGTTGTTTTATGTGCCGTCGAGTCGGCCCCGACTCATAGCGACCCCTCCTTGGGTTTTCGAGGCAGTATCACTACGGAAGTAGGATTGCCCAACCTTCCTTCCGAGGAGTGGCTGGTAGGTTTGAACCGCCAGCCATCTGGTTAGCAGGCAAGTGACTTAGCCACTATGCTACCAGAGCTCCTGAGATTTCCAAGTAGAACTGTTAAATAGGCAGTTAGATGTATGAGTTAGGAATTCAGAAGAGACATCTAGCATAAGGATATACATTTAAGAATCATTAGCATAGAAATGGCCCTTATGATGATATCCTCTAGAGAAGGCTGTAGATAGAAAACAGAAGCTATCTAAAGAATAAAGTCTGAAATATGGAGTCACAAGTAAGAATGACAAAAGATTAACCAGTGACCTAGTAGAGAAGACACAAATATGATTGATGTCCTGGAATCCAAGTGAAGAATTTCACAAAGAAAGTTGAAATAAATTGTGCCAGATAGTGCAAATAATGACTTGGAATTTCCCCATTAGGTGTTATTGTTGTTAGGTACCATTGAGTCAGTTATGACTCATAGAGACCCTATGTTCAACAGAATGAAACACGACCTGGTTCTGCATCTTCCTCACAATCATTGCCATGTTTGAGCCCATTGTTGTAGTCACTGTGTCAATCCATCTCATTTTGAGTCTTCCTCTTTTTCACTGACCCTCTACTTCACCACGCATGATGTCCTTCTCCAGGGAATGGTCCCTCCTGATAACATGTCCAAAGTAAATGAGATGAAATCTTGCCATCCTCATTTTTTAAGAAGCATTCTGGCTGTCCTTCCTCCAAGACAGATTTGTTCATTCTTCTGGCAGTTCATAGCATATTCAATATTCTTCACCAAATTCAATAGTCTTCAATGACACCATAATTCAAAAGTATAAATTCATTGCCAGCTTTTGCCAGTATATGAGGTGACTGAAAATACCATAGTTTGGGTCAGGTGCACCTTAGTCCTCAAAGTGACACATTGGCTTTTTAACACTTTAAGAGGTCCTTTGTATGGAACCCATTCATCCCTGTTTGAAAGGCTTGTGTCAGAAGAGTCATGGGACAAAGACTAATGGAAAAGGAGGAATTGAAGATAGCATACATTTTTTAAAAAGACAAAAAGATTTGAAGAAAATGTCAACATTAAAGCTCATATAATCAAACATTTAATCTATAATAATGATTCCAAAATACTGGTCAGTGAGTGTTAAAATTACAAATTTACGGGCTCCACTTCAAACCTACTGAATCAGAATCTCTGAGAGCAGGCATAGAAAATCTATGCTTTTTATAATAATTCCCACTTTAAAATCTGTCATGTTTAAGAATAGTCATGTGCTTAGAAAAGAGACTCCAATGATTTCAGAGGGGACTTTAAAATTAATGATAAATCAAGATAGTTGAGAAACTCATAAAACAAGGCTGTCAATGCAAATGCAAATGATGAAATAAACAGGAAAAAGGGGAATTAGCCAAAGCAGTGCTGTTCAATAAAAAAACAATATGAGCCACATTTGTAATTTTTAAAAATTACACATTATAGTCACATTAAAAAAATAAAAGAAACAAATGAAATTAGTTCTATTTTATTAACAAAAAGTCTCTAAAATATCATTTCAATAGCTAATTAATATAAAAATTATTAACAATATATTTTACATTTTTAAACTAAGTCTTCAAAATATGGTGTACATTTTGCATTTTATGGCACATCTTCATTGAGTATAATCACTTTTGATGTGCTCAATAGCCACACGGGACTAGTGGTTATCTTCCTAGCACAGATTTAAAGAAACTAGATGACTATGGAGAGAACTTGCTGAAGTTAAAAATACTGGGTTAAAAAATATTGTACAAAGTGGATAAAGAAGAATACTGTACCTTTAAGCTACTTTTAGTGACAAACTCAAACTTTAGTACCTTAATCCTCAAACTTCAAAGCCCAAGTGAGCTTAAACCATAAAGTAAATACCTGCCATCACAGGAAGCCCTGATGTGTTGCTGTTGTTGTTAGGTGCCCTCAAGTCATCTTTAACTCATAGTGACCCTGTGTAAAACACTGACCCAGTCCTGTGCCAGCTCCACGATCCCTGCTATACCAAGCCCATCACTGTAGCCACTGTGTCAATCCATCTTGTTGAGGGCTTTTCCCTCTTCCGTTGACCATCCACTTTACCAAGCATGATATTCTTCTCCAGGGAATGGTCCCTTCTAATAACATGATGAAAGTATATGACACGAAGTCTGGCCATTCTCGCTTCCAAGGAGCATTCCAGTTGCACTTCTTCCAGGACAGATTTGTTAGTTCTTTTAGCAGTCCATGGTACTTCCAGCATTCTTCTATAATGTGTAACTTGAAACACTTACTAACGAAGATTGAAGATTACAGTCTGCAATATGGATTACACCTCAATATAAACAAAACAAAAATCCTCACAACTGGACCAAAAAGCAGCATCATGATGAATGGAGAAAAGATTGAAGTTGTCAAAGATTTCATATTGCTTGGTTCTACAATCAACACTAACAGAAGCAGCAGTCAAGATATCAGATGATATATAGCACCAGACAAATCGGCTGCAAAAGACTTCTTTCAAGTGCTAAAGAGCAAAGATGTCTCCTTCAGGACTAAGATATGCCTGACATAAGACATGGAGTTTTCAATCGCATCTTATGCATGTGAGAGCTGGACAATGAATAAGGAAGACTAAAGAAGAGTCAATGCTTTTGTTACTCTTATACCGTACAACTGCTTGGTGAATGGAGGTGCAGCCTACTCCCACCTACCTTCTGGGCCCACAGGAACTCCATCACAGTCTGTGTGCTCAGATGGAGCCTGGGTGCCCTGCCCTGTCCTCCACCGATTTTTTTTTCTTTTTTTTTTTT
>NW_006921926.1:2603804-2604736 GCF_000298275.1 Orycteropus afer afer | reverse complement strand
ATACACTCCTTGGAGAGAACAATCATGGGAGAAAGAAGGGCTGCTTATGCACAGGGAGACAGCTCAGGGGGCAGGAGTCCATGGAGAGATGGACACAGGGAAGAAGTAACTAATGGGAGGAAGTAGGAGGGAGCTGTTGCATTGTGGTAAACTGTGGTCAATGACATGAGACAAAGTATATGTGAACTGCTGTATGGAAAGTGAATTTACTCTGTAAACCTTCACCCAAATCACAATTAAAAAAAAAAAAAGAAACTATAAAATAATAATAATAAAGTTAAGTGTATGTATTATAATGTGTAGAGTAAACATAGTGATCCTGGTGGCACAGTAAGTGTTCAACTGCTAACTGAAAGTTCAGTGGTTTGAACCCACCAACCATTCTGCAGGAGAAAGATGTGGTAGTCTGCTTCTGTAAACTTTACAATCTTGGAAATTCTGTAGGGCAGTTCTACTCAGTCCTATAAGGTTGCTATGAGTCTGAATTGAGTCACTAGCAAAGGGTTTTAAAAGTGAATAGCAGCAGGCAGATTTGGGTAGGTTAGGACAGAAATCATTAATGAACAAGCAATGAATTCACCTTTTTTTTTTCTCCAGTATCCTCCAGAAGCCTGATTTCATAGTAGACCAAGAGCCAGAAATGGACATCTGTGTGCAGAGCGAGTTCAAAAGACATACTCTAGTTCAAGCAAAATGATCAGGAAAGTCTTCTGTCAGTAACAGTCATGGTAGCAGCAGCCCACAGACACTGAAATTTCTGAGGAAGAGGAACTTTCCTCTCTGATCAGAGTTGTGGTCCCCAGAGGGTGGGAAGAGCTCCCATTTTTATTTGTTTTGTTATTCTTTCTCTCTGTCCTCCTGATGTTTCAACATAGGAAAAGGTGCAAGAACTGTAAAGCAGAACAGGGTAAATAACCCCCCAGCTTTGCAGA
>NW_006921926.1:2601927-2603564 GCF_000298275.1 Orycteropus afer afer | reverse complement strand
CTCACTGCCGTTGAGTCGGATATGACTCATAGGGACCCCTCGTTGGGTTTCCGAAGCAATATCACTACAGAAGTAATCTACTTCAGATTGCTCAATCTCCTTTCCAAGGAGTGACTGGTGGGTTTGAACTGCCAACCTTCTGGGTAGCAGTCAAATGCCTTAGGCACTATGCCACCAGAGCTCCTGCCAATTGCTTGGGAGGGAAAAATAAAAAGTCCAATGAAAACAAAAGAAATAGGTGAATAGGCATGACTGATAATTGAAAAAAGAAAAATAATATAGATAATCAAATCATAAGACATTAAAACCATAACTCATAGAAGCCTGGCTGGAACTTGCAGCTTGAACCCAACCTGGTTGATTGCCTGCTGAAACAAAAAATAACAACATGTCCATAAGATGTAAATAAAACCCAGATTCTCGTAACTTAATATTTAAAATGTCAATGTTACAATCCAAAGGAATCAGGAAAATCTCAACTCATATAAGAAGACAGTGAACAGATACCAATGCTGAGATGACACAAATATTGAAGTTATCTGACAGATACTTTAAGTTAACAACTATAAAAGCAATGGAGCCCTGGTGATGAGGTGGTTAAGTGCTTGGCTGCAAACTGAAAGGTTAGTGGTTTGAAACCACCCAGTGGCGCCATAGGAGAAAGACCTGGTGATCTGTTCCATAAAGATCACAGCCAAGAAACCTATAAAACCTACTGCCATTGATGCGATTCCAACTCATAGCAACCCTATGGAAATAGGTTGCCTCATCTTTCTCCCACAGAGTGACTGGTGGGTTAGAACTGCTGATCTACTGGTTAGCAACCAAATTTCTTACCAAAGGAAACCTATAGGGCAGTTCTATTCTGTCTTTGGGTCAGAATTGAGTCAGAATTGACTCAATGATATTAACAACAACAACACTATAAAAATAAGGGCACTTGGGTGGCGCAAATGGGTAAGCACTTCACTACTGGCCGAAAGGTTGATGGTGGAACCGAGCCAGAGGTGCCTTGAAAGACTGGTCTGGCAATCTGCTTCTGAAAGTTCACAACTTTAAAAACCCTACAGAATAGTTGTACTCTGCACACAAAGGGTCACCATGAGACTGCATGGACTTATCGGCAATTAACAGGAATGGGAAGATCTCTAGATACTTGGAAATTAAACAATACACCTTTACATAATCCATGGTTCCGAGGAAATATTCTCAGTTTAAATTAAACAATATTGTAAACTAATAAAAATGAAAATACAACATATTAAAATTTTGAGGATCCCCTAAACCAGTGCTTAGAGGAGAATTGTTAGCATTAGATACTTATATTATAAACAGAGAAAGGCTTTACATCAATAATATGGGCTTCCAATTTAAAAACTTTTTAAAAAGAAAAAGAAATCCAATGAAAGCAGATGTAAGCAAACAAAATGGATGAGACAATATCAATGACATTTAAAACAAAAAAATAATGGAGATAGCCAAACCAAAAGATGTTTCTTTAAAAAAATCAATACAATTTATAAACTTCTAGCAAGACCCTGAGAGCTCTGGTGGCTTAGTGCCTAAGGCATTTGACTGCTAACCAGAAGGCTGGCAGTTCAAACCCACCAGCCACTCCTCAGAAGGAAGGTTGGGCA
>NW_006921926.1:2600099-2601242 GCF_000298275.1 Orycteropus afer afer | reverse complement strand
CAACCTTCCTTCCGAGGAGTGGCTGGTGGGTTTGAACCGCCAGCCGTCTGGTTAGCAGGCAAGTGTCTTAGTCACTATGCTACCAGAGCTCCCATATTAATTCTAGCAACACATAAAATGAATAATAGTAAACAGCCAAGTGAAGTTTGTCCAGGGAATGCAGATATAGTTCAACATTTAAAAATCAATCATACTAACAGCCTAAAATAAAAAGCATATGATAACATCAATGTATGAAGGAAAAGCAGTTTTTTTAAAAAAATTCAACATGCATCCATGATAGAGACTCTAAACAAAATATGGATAGATAGCAAGTCCCTCAGTCTGATAATAGAGGTTTTTTTATTTTGTTTTGTAGATACCTAACTAACTGTTCTGTTTACCTAGTGCTGCTCTAACAAGAATATACCACAAATGGAATGGGTTAAACAAACACGAGTTATTCTCTTACAGTTTGGAAGCTTTAAGCCCGAGTTCAAAGTGCCAGGCTCTAAGGGCTGGGTCAAAGCCTCTCAGCCTTGGACTTCAACTCTGCCTCCAGCTCTCCTGGCCCACTGAAGCTAGAGGCATTTCTTCACTCAGGCAGCTGCTGCCTGCTAAGGCTGAGAAGCCCAAGGTTGACAAGTAAAAAGGCACAGTTCTGATGTTACCAAACCACACAGCAGGTTATCAATTCAAGTCCATTGTAAGTCCCAAGGTCAGCAGAGCATGGCAGGCTGCTGAACAATGACATGGCTACATGCAGGGTCCAAACGTGCCATCCGCTAGAGAGCATTCCCAAAGCTGCTGCTTATATACAGGAAACAGACCACACACCTAAAGGCAGCTACTCAGCTTCTCACAGTACATTACACCATGGAGTTGATTACCAGTCTCATCATGGGGAATACTACATCCACCTGCCCAGCCATTCAACTAGGCCTAGCCAAGTTGACACAAAATCATAACCACCACACTAACATAATACTTAATGGTGAAAAACTGGATGCTTTCTCCCCTAACGTTGGGACATAGGCAAGGATTTTCTACTTTTCATTATATCTAGTCAGAGAATAAAGCCAAAGAATAAGCACAAAAACGGGGAAAGAAGGCATGAAACTGTCCCTATTAACAGATGACGATTTTTTTTTATAGAAATATTCC
>NW_006921926.1:2596374-2599649 GCF_000298275.1 Orycteropus afer afer | reverse complement strand
CGCTATGAGTCAGGGCCGACTCAACGGCACATAACAACAACAACAGTAACAAAGGACTGAAACAAAAAATGGCAAAATAATTTTATTTAAGATATCTCCAAAAACAAAAACGGAAATAGGTTTTAATGTAACATAACATGTATAGGATCTGTGTTCTAAAAACTATAAAACACTAATTAAATAAATCAATGAAGAGACATTTAATGTTTTTGTGTTAAAATTTTCAATATTGTAAAGATGTCAATTCTACCGAAATTGACCTACATAGATTTAAAACAAGTACAGTCAAAATCCCAGAACAATGTCTTCTGGAAATGGATAAACTGACTCTAAAATTAATGTGGAAAAGCAAAGGATCTAGAAAAGCCAAAACAATTTTGTAAAAGGAGAATAGAGTGGGAAGAATTATACTACTTAATTTTAAGTCGTACTTTGGTTCTTTTAAAAGCTACAATAATGAAGGCACTGTGATGTGGGTGAACAGAAAGATCCACAGATCAATGGAACAGAATATAGACTCAAGAAATAAAAAGATACAAATATGGCTGATCAATTTTTGACAAAGGTGGGAAACCAATTCAATGGAGAATGGATAGACTTTTAAAAAAAAGTAATCAATTAGACTTCCATTTAAATAAAAAGGAGGAGAAGAAGAACAAATATAAACCCCACACTTGGTACAAAAATCAACTCAAAATGAATCATAGATGTATATAATAAAATGTAAGGCTATGAAACTTTTAGAAGAAATAGGATAAACTTTCATGACTCAAGATTAGAGAAAGATATTAGAGATGACACTATAGCTATAATCCATAAGAAATATGATGACACTATAGATATAATACAGAAGAAAAAAAATGGACTTCATTAAAATTCAAAAGAAAAACTTTTTCCTTATGCAAGACACTGTTAAAATAATAAAAAAGACAAGCTACAGACTGGGAGAAAATATTTTTAAATCATAATCTGACAAAGAAATAGTATCTAAAACATATAAAGAACTGTCAAACCTCCAGAGTAAAATCATCCAATTAAAAACTGGACAAAGGACATAAATAGACTGTTCACCAAAGAGGAAATATGTAATGTAAATAAGCACATGAAAATGTGTTCAGCAACATCAGTCATTGAAGAAATGCCAATTAAAACCATGATGAGCTACCAGTACATACCTACGTTGTTCTTGTTAGGTGCAGTCAACTTGGCTCCAACTCATAGTGACCCTATGTACAACAGAACAAAATACTTCCTAATCCTGTGCCATCCTCACAACAATTGCTATGTTTGAAATCATTGTTGTAGTCACTGTGTCAATCCATTTCATTGAGGATCTTTCCCTCTTCTTCTGACCCTCTGCTTTACTGAGAATACTATACTTCTCCAGGGACTGGTCTCTCCTGCTAGCATAACCAAAGTACTAGAAATGAAGTCTGGCCATTCTCACTTCTAAGGAGCATTCTGGCTGTACTTCTTCCATGTTTTTTCATTCTTTTGGCAGTCCATGGTATATTCAACATTCTTCACCAACACCATAATTTAAATGCATCAATTTTTTTTTTTTTCATTTTAAGAGCTTGTTTTACATTCAACGTTACATGTACACTTAGTTTCACTTCCCATTCACCATGTCCAACCCCAACCCAGTCTCCTCCCCTCCCCAGCTGGCAACCTCTCCCCATGCCCCCCATACTCATGCACTCCTGTTTGTCCTGTACTTCCTCAATTTGAATGTTGGTCCTCTGGTACCCATGGTCTATTGCTCTAAGGGATGTATTACCATAGAGTATGTGGATGTGTCATCCTGGGTTGAGTGGTCTGCATGTACATCTTGTTGACCTTTGGGCTGAGAGCCAGCCCCTGGGGGTGCGTTTTATTCCAGGTGCAGAATGTATTCCAGGGCCATAGTATTGGGGGGTCTCACCAGATTTAATCTGACCAGTAATTCTGGTCATTATTGAGTTTTTGGATTATGTTCCACGTTTTCCCTCCCACTCTACCCAGGATCTCCAGATTTGATCCTTTCCTGAGTGGTTGGCATTGGTAGCCGGGCACCATCTAGTTCTTCTGATCTCAAGGGCCATTGTGTTCTAGAGCTGATTGCTTCCAAATGCCCTTGTTTTTTCTCACTCTTCTTCACTTCTGATGCTAGGCGATCATTAGCTGTATCTTAGATGGCCACTTGAAAGCTTTTAAGACCCCAGTCACTGCTCACCAATGTGGGATGCAGAACAAGGCTTTTATGTATTTTGTTGTGCCAATTGAGTCTGATGTACCCTAGTACTACTATGGTCCTGAGATGGTAGATCTATTGGATCTCTCTCCCATAGTATCTGGTTGTCTGTAAGGGATTACTCTGTATCTGTCTTCTATTGTTTCTGTAAGGATTGCAGGTATTTTTTATTACTGGTGTCCGTGCAAGATTAGCCTCAGCTGAATCTATCCTTGGTCTAGAGTATATTTCTCTTCAATGAACCCCATCTAATCGTCTCAAGTGTTTATGTGTTAATCTGTAGCCTCATATGTGGTGTTAATGGCAATGCAGTATTGTGGACACATTGGTTGGCATTAGCTTCTGTAATCTATCTCTAATGTGAAAAATTCAGTGTCCTCCCATTTCCTAATGTTTTCATGGTGGTCACAGATCCTTTCCATATATCCCTCCCCCTACACACGTAAGCATGTGGGCCTTAACTAGCCTGAAATTAATCCCTCTCCTTCCCTCCCCATCCTGGTAATCTACAAAGTGAGTTCCCTTTCCCAAGCGAACCCTTCTCTGTCTTTTTACAGTAATGGGCTCATACACTACTTGTCTTTCTGCAATTGACTTATTTCACTCAGCAAAATGTCCTCCAGGTTCATCCATGTTGTGAGACGATTCATGTATCCCTCATTGTTCTTTAATGTAGCATAGTATTCCATTGCGTGTATGTACCATAATTTGGTTATCCACTCATCCGTTGATGGGCATTTAGGTTGTTTCCATCTCTTTGCTATAGTAAATTGTGCTGCAATGAACATAGGTGTAATCATATGTCTGTCCGTGCACTATCTCTCACCTCTTTAGGATATATTCCTAGTAATGGAATTGCTGGGTCAAATGGTACTTATATGTTCAGTCTTTTAAGGAAACGCCATACCGTTTGCCACAATGGGCATATCATTTTATAATCCCATCAGCAGTCCACTAGAGTTCCAATCTCTCTGCAACCTTGCTGGCATTTGTTATTTTCTCACCTGTTGAACTTTGCTATTATTGCTGGGGTGAGATGATA
>NW_006921926.1:2592476-2594349 GCF_000298275.1 Orycteropus afer afer | reverse complement strand
TTCTATCTCTGAGTGGGGTAGTTTAGGTAGGTCTTATGATTCTAGAAACTTGTCCATCTCTTCTAGGTTCTCAAACCTGTTGGTGTACAGTTTTTCATAATACTTTGTATCTTTTTTATTTCAGTTGGTTCTGTTGTAATGATATCTTTTTCATTTACAAATCTTGTAATTTGGATCTTCTCTTTCTATTGTTTTGTTAGATATGCCAATGGTTTATTGATTTTATTAATCTTTCAAAGAAACAGCTTTTTGTTTTGTTGATTTTCTGGTTTTTTTGTTTTGTTTTGTTTTGTTTTCTGTTTCGTTTGTTTCTGCTCTCATCTTTTTCGTTTCCTTGCTTCTAGACGCTATAGGATTCTTTTGTTGTTCTATTTCTAGTTGTTGGCATTGAGAAGTTAGTGTTGATTTTGTTTCTTTCCTATTTTTTGATGTATGCATTTATTGTTATAAACTGTCCTCTGAGTACTACTTTGGCTGTGTCCAATAGGTTTTGATGTGATGTATCCTCATTCTCGTTTGTTTCTAGGATTTTTTTTTTTATTTCAGTTTTTATTTGTTCTATTACACAGTAGTTTTTGAGCAGTGAATTGTTCAGCTTCAGTATTTTGATGTTTTTTCCTTGCCTTTCCTATTATTAATTTCTGATTTTATAGTATTGTAGTCCAAGAAGATGCTTTGTAGTATTTCAATGCTTTTGAATTTATTGAGACTTGTTTGTGCCCTAACATACGGTCTATTCTGGAGAAGGATCCATGTGCATTGGAGAAGAATGTGAATTGTGCTTTTGTTCAGTGAAATGCTCTGTATATGTCTATGAGTTCAAGTTGGTTGATTGTATTGTTGAGCTCTTCTGTATCTTTGTTGAGTTTTCCTCTAGTTGATCTGTCCCTCTTTGAACGTGGTATCTCCCACTACTATTGTAGAGTTGTCTATTATCCCTTTAAATTCAGTTAATATTTGCTTCACATATTGTGGAGCACTTACATTGGGTGCATAAATATTTATTATTGTAACACCTTCTTTGTCAATTGACCCTTTCAGCATCATATAATGTCAGCATCATATATTTGTTTCTTGTGATGTTTTTCACCTTAATGTCTATTTTATCAGAAATTAATATTGCCATTCCTGCTTTTTTTTGTTTCTATTGGCTTGGTAAATTTTTTTCCATCCCTTAACTCTTAATTTGTTTTTATCTTTGTGCCTAAGGTGGGTCTCTTATAGGCAGCATATCGATGGCTCTTCTTTTCTTATCCAGTCTGCCACTCTCTTTCTCTTGATTGGTGCATTCAGTCCATTCACATTGAGTGTAGTTAGTGATAGGTATGAATTGACTGCTGTCATTCTATTGTGTTTTTTTGTTGTGTTGTTGGTGTTTCCTTGGTCCGTATACTTTTCTGTGCTGAGTTTGGTTTGTTGGCTAGTGGTTTCTCCCTTTTCTTCTTTATTGTTGGTTTTGTGCTTATTAAACCCATATGTTTTCCTTCCTTCTGGATTTGTTTAGGGGGATTGTTAATTTTCTCTGTGGTTACCTTGGAGTATATGCTTGTCTCTGCATTTTTAGAACAGCGAGTTCTATGAAGACATTGTCCTGTTTTCCTCTCCATTTGGAAGTTTGTACCTAGAAGTTTTATTCCCTCTGATAGGTTAGGTGCTATTGTTGTATGCTAATTGACTTCCTTGGTTTTTAGTGTACAATGTTTTATGGTCTTATTTTGAGTATCTGTTTGTTTGGTTTTAGTGTTGATGCCACATATCCTAATTTTGTTGATATTTGTTGTGGGTTCTCTATTGGAAGGACTTCCTTAAGCATTTCTTGTAGGGTTGGTCTGGTTTTCACAAAATCCCTTAATTTCTGTTTGTCTGAGAATGC
>NW_006921926.1:2585639-2591271 GCF_000298275.1 Orycteropus afer afer | reverse complement strand
AGAAGAGAATTTCCCTATTGGTAGGGGAAGTTTCTAGGACTTTGAGTGGGCTGCTAATGATGACATTGTACTGTTATTCACAGGCCCACAGGTCAATTTCAGCAAAGACTCCAGTTGTTAGGGAGTCGCCATCTTCCACCAGGGTCAGACACATGCAAAAACTCTGCTCCCGAGGCCTCTCAGTGTCAAAAAGCCAAGCCAAGAAAACTGCACAGCTCTGCGATCTGCTGTGTGTGTGTGTTGGGGGGGGGGGTGTCCTCTCTCTGGTACAGCCTGCCCACGGCACTGGCCCAACTGGCCCAGACCCCAATCTGCCATGGGAGCTCCTCTGTGGGTCTGCCCACCCATGGAGGCAAAGATCCACTTGGTTTCAGTGGCACTGGAATCAGGAAAGTGCCTGCTAGTAATCTGTGGTCCAAATATCACCAATAAAGTCAAGCACAGGCCTCTCAGTGCCACTAAGCTGATCAAAGCCTGTTTGGTGCCCAATGTGGGGGCACCTCCCCAAGCCCACCCTCCTGCAGCACCAATGGACTCTCTGCTCAGGTTTCAGCAGCAGTGGACATGCCTGTTTGCACCTAGCAAACCCAAGTTACCGATAAAATCAGGTGCTAAAGGCAGATCCTTGGGGTGATCGCTGGTCTGCTGGTGTGGTTGCTGGTATGCATGTGTGGTGTGTCTTCTTCCTTAACCCAGGGAGATCTCGGATGGCCTTTCTCACCTGCTGATCAGTGCTCCCCCAGGGAAGTCTCCAATGGCCTTTCTCAACTCCCTGTCTGCACTCCACAGGATAGATCTTCTGATCTTGTTATTTTTTCCCTGTCCTTTTCTCCTTTCTAATTCTACTCCTCTGAGTTTGGTGCACTCTGACTCAGTGAACTGTTCAGAGCACCAGAATCCCAATTCAAACTGCTGTATTTAGTTTTTCAAGCACTAAGATGCTAGAGGGAAATAGTGTGGTGATCACTGGCAAGACTCCATTTTGAATCCACAACCTCAAATACATCAATCTTTCTTTGATCTTCCTTATTCATTGTCCATCTTTCACATGCATTTGAAGCTATTGAAAATACCATGGCTTGGATCAGGCATACTTTAATCAGGTCTTTTGCAGCAGGTTTGCCCAGTGCAGGATGTCGTATGGTTTCCTGACTGTTGCTTCCATAAGCTTTGATTGTGGATCCAAGTAAAATTAAATCCTTGATAATGTCAATCTTTTCTCCATTTATCATGTTGTTTCTATTGATCTATTTGTGAGGATTTTAGTTTTCTTTATGTTGAAGTGTAATCCGTACTAATCCATACTAAAGCCATAGTCTTTGATCTTCATCAGTAAGTGCTTCAAGTCTTCTTCACTTTCAGCAAGCAAGGATTTATCATTGACATTCAGTCATTTCAGAAGATACCATATGATAAAGAACTAATAATACTGAGGGAAGAAGTTCAAAGTGCACTGAAGGAAGTGGGGAAAAAAAAAAAAAAAAACCAAGGCTCCAGGAAGTGACAGATACCCATTGGGATGCTTCCATAAACAGACACAACACTGGGAGTACTCAGTACTCAGAACAGAACAAGGGGATACTGCATGATTTAAAATCAGGAAAGATGTGTGTCAGGGATATATCCTTTCACCATACTTATTCAATCTGTATACTGAGAAAATAATCCACTAAGGTGGACTATATGAAGAAGGAGATGATATCAAGATTGGAGGAAGAAACACATATAAGAATGGCTAAAATAAAAAAGACTGACAATGCCATGAGCAAGTAAAGTTGTGGAGCAACAGGCACTCTTATTGTGCCTGTACTCATTGTGGGGGAAAAAAAAAGGTTTACCTAATCTGTAACGTTGTTTAGAATTTGCTTGTAAAGTTAAACCTATACTTACCATATGATCATCAATCATACTCCTGATTATTTACACAGTGATATAAGTTTATAAATTCTCTCTTTGAGCTTAAGTTCACTTAGGGTTGAATTTCTCTTACTTGCATCCTTCTTGTTCTTGTTAGCCGCCACCAGTTGGTTCCAACTCACAATAACTCTATGTATAACAAAATGAAACACTTCCAGTCCTGCACCATCCCCAAAATTGTGGCTCACTGTGCAGCCATTGTGTCAATCTGTTCCATTGAGGGTTTTCCTTCTTAACTAATCCTCTCCTTTACCAAGAATGATGTCCTTCTCCAGGAACTGGTCCCTCCTGATACCATGTTTAAAGTACTTGAGACTAAGTTTCACCATCGTTGCTTCTAAGGAGCATTTTGGTTTATTTTTTCTAAAATAGATATGTTCTTCTAGTAGTCTATGTTATACTCAATATTTTTTGTTAACACTGTAATTCAAAGGCATCAATTCTTCTTTGATCTTCTGTATAGCATTCCAAAAATAAATACAAATTTCAGACATACTTAACGTCTAAAGATGCCTAATGCTGCTTATGAAATTTTCAAATAATGTGAGGATTAAATAATTCTCCAATTCCTTTTCTGTCATTCCCTCCCACACCACTCTAATCACCTCTTTGAAAACTGTTCCACCAATGACCTCCACATGATGAAATCCAATGACTGATTTTCAGTCCTCATTTTACTTGGCCTATCAGCAGAATTTGACACACTGATTCCTACTTCCTCCTTTAAATACTTTCTTCAAATGACTTCCAGAAAAGCACAATCTACTGGTTTTCTTCTATGGCCATACCTATTTGGTTTTCCTGATTCCCTAGTTTTTTTATCTCCCAGAGCTCAGTTCATATCCTTTGTTTTATTCTTCACCTACACTCATTCCCTTGGTGATTACATCTAGTGTCCCCTTGTTTTGTTTAAACATCCTCTTAACATGAAGGATACTCAGTGTTATTACTCTAGCTTGGGTTTCTTTACATAGTCCTGATTTGCATATACAATTGACTATATCTCTACTTGGATACTTTACAGAGTTCTGAAACTAAGCAAGTTCAACAATGAATTCATCTTTTATCCTGAAATCTGCTCCTCCTAATGTCTTCCCCATGTCAGGAAAGTGGCAACTGCATCTTTCCATTGCTCCAAGATCAAACATCTTGGAGTCACCTTTGACTCCACTCTCTCACAATACACATCCAAGTCCATCAACAAATACTACTGGTTTTACCTTTCAAGTGTATCTATAATCTGACTACTTTTCACCACTTGTCTACTACCACCCATACCCAGTACTACAAACCATCTTTTTTCACTTGGCCTCTAAGTGAACTGTTGGCCACCTACACTGTACTATCCAAGTTAGATCATGTCATGCCCCTACTACCACCCTTCAATGACTCACCTTTCCACTCAGAATAAAAAACACAATACTCATCATGGCTTGGAAGGACCTGCATAAAATCCTTCCTCTCTTCTTCCACTCCTGCTCTCTCCATTGCTCACTTGACTCTAGCCACAATGTTCTCCTTGCTGGGCCTTGTACCAGCTAAGTACAATTCCTCAAGCCCTTTGCATTTGTTCTTTCTTCTGCCTACAATTCTCTGTTTCAGATCCCCACATAGCTAGGGTGACCATATGTCCTGGGTTGCCTGAGAGAGTCCTCATTTGTGTCTATTATACAAAGATAGTTAGTAACAAATAAGCTGGACAATGAATAAGGAAGACTGAAGAAGAGTTGATGCTTTTGAGTTGTGGTGCTGGCGAAGAATGCTGAAAGTACCCATGGACTGCTAAAAGAAATAACAGATCTGTCCTGGAGGAAGTGCACCCAAAATGCTCCTTGGAAGCGAGAATGGCCAGACTTCATCTCACCTATTTTGGTCATGTTGTCAGAAGGGACCACTCCCTGGAGAAGGATGTCATGCTTGGTAGGGTGGAGGGTCAACGAAAGAGGGGGAGGCCTTCAACAAGATGGATTGACACGGTGGCTGTGATGATGAGCTCAAATATAGCAGGGATCATGGAGCTGGCGCAGGATCGGGCAGTGTTTCATTCTGGTGTGCATGGGGTTGGAAATGACTTGACGGCACCTAACAACAACAACAGTTAGTAACATTCTTTTCAATCTTAAAAGTGCCCTAGTTTGGGTAATAAATTACATGGTAGCCATCCATTTCATGGCTCACTGCCTCATCTCTTTTAAATTGGCTAAATCTCACCTACTTATCTGGTACTCTCCCCTCCAATACACCTATCTTCCTTCCTATTTTGTGTTTTTTTCTCCATGATTCTTTTCACCTCCTGATACACTCCATTACCTTCATATTTATTATGTTTACTTCTGTATTCTGCCATGTAAGTTCCATGGTGAGAGCTATTTTGTCTGCTTTATTTTTGATAATGCAGCCCTAGCAGATGGAGCCCTGGTAGCACAATGGGAAGTTTGAATCCGCCAGTATTTCCATGGGAGAAAAAACCTGACAACCTGTTCCCATAAAAATTATAGCCTGTGAAATCCTATGGGGGAAGTTCTGCTCTGTGTATAGGATCACTATGAGCCAGAATCTACTCAACATCACACAACAACATCCACGGTACCTAGAACAGTGCTTAGCATAAAGCAGTTCTCAATAAATTGAGTCTCAATAAACTGATGAATTAATGAATGAATGAGTGCTTAGAAATATGCTTTCTCATTAGATGTTAAATGAAAATTTCTGTTTGGGGACTTTGAAGATAACTAAATAGTCTAAGATGTAATCCATACTGCAGATTGTATTCTTCAATCTTTATCAGCAAGTGCTTCAAGTCATCCTCACTTTCAGCAAGCAAAGTTGTGTCATCAGCGTACGCAGGTTGTTATTGATTCTTCCTCCGATCCTGATGTCACATTCTTCTTCATATAGTCCAGCTTCTCAGATTATTTGCTCAGCATACAAATTGAATAAGTACTGTGAAAGGATACAACCCTGACACACTCCCTTCTTGATTTTAAACCATACAGTGTCCCCTTGTTTAGTATGAACAACAGCCTCCTGGTCTATGTATAGGTTCCTCATGAGCTCAATTAAGGTTCTGGAATTCCCATTCTTCTCAATATTATCCACAATCTGTTATGATCCACACAGTCAAATGTTTTTGCGTAGTAAAATAAAACACAAGTAAACATCTTTCTGGTATTATTTGCTTTGAGCCAAGATCCATTTCACATCCACAATGATATTCCTCATTCCACGTCCTCTTCTGAATCCAGCTTGCATTTTTGAAAGTTATCTGTTAATATACTGCTGCAACCGATTTTGAATTATCTTCAGTAAGATTTTATTTGCATGTGATATTAATGATATTGTTCAATAATTTACACATTCTGTGGATCACCTTTCTTTGGAATGGGTACAAATATGGATCTCTTCCAGTCAGTTGGCCAGGTAGCTGTCTTCCAAACCTCTTGGCATAACCAGAGGAGCTCTGGTAGCATAGTTCCTAAGGCACAGACTGCTAACCAGAAGGCTGGTGTTTCAAACTCACCAGGCACTCCTCGGAAGGAAGGATGGGTAATCTACTTTCATAGTGATACTGCCTCGGAAACCCAAGGAAGGGTTGCTATGAATCAGGTCTGACTTGACAGCACATAACAACAACAACAACATGGCATAACCAAGTGAATGCCTCCAGTG
Source organism: Orycteropus afer afer (assembly GCF_000298275.1). Taxonomy (NCBI): domain Eukaryota; kingdom Metazoa; phylum Chordata; class Mammalia; order Tubulidentata; family Orycteropodidae; genus Orycteropus; species Orycteropus afer. The sequence goes on along the minus strand of NW_006921926.1, from coordinate 2,585,685 downwards.
GGGCATCTGTATGTTGAAACATCTCAATGGGTATTCCATCAATTCC
>NW_006921926.1:2564428-2584758 GCF_000298275.1 Orycteropus afer afer | reverse complement strand
CAGTCACCAGTTATAATTAACACATCTTGATTGCATGTTTGGTCAATTTCAGACTGCAGAAGTTGATAAAAATCTTCAATTTCCTCATCTTTAGCTTTGGTGGTTGGTGCATAAATTTGAATAATAGTAGTAATAACTGGTCTTCCTTGTAGGCATATGGATATTACCCTATCACTGGCAGCATTGTACTTTAGGAAATATCTTAAAACATCCTTTGCAATGATGAACGCTACACCATTCTTCTTCAAATTGTCATTCTTGACATAGTAGATTATATGGTTGTCTGATTCAAAATGGTCAAAACCAGTCCATTTCAGCTCACTAATGCCTAGGCTAGGAGCCCTGGTAGCATAGTGCATAAGGCACTTGACTGCTAACCAGAAGGCTGGAGGTTCAAACCCACCAGCCATTCATCAGAAGGAAGGTTGGGCAACCTACTTCTGTAATGATACCACCTCAGAAGCCCAAGGAGGGTTCGCTATAAGTCAGGTTCAACTTGATGGCACATAACAACAACAACAATGCCTAGGATATCAATCTTTATGCATTCCATTTCATGTTTGACAACTTCTAATTTTCCTAGATGCATACTTCATACATTCCATATTCCGATTATTAACAGATGTTTACAGTTGTTTCTCCTCAATTTGAGTTGTTCCATGTCAGCAAATAGAGGTCCCAAAAGCTTTACTTTTCTATATCATTAAAGTTGGTTCTACTCTGATGAGGCAGCTCTTTCCCAGTTGTATTTTGAATGCCTTCCAACCTAAGGAGCTTGTCTTCCTGCACTGTATCGAACAATGTTTCTGCGCTATTCCTAAAGTTGCCTAGTAATGTATCAGACAGTGTTTTCTGTTATTCATAAGGTTTCTCCTGGACAATTCTATGAGAAGTGGATGGCCTGTTCCTTCATCCTAGTCTGTCTCAGTCTGTAAGCTGTGTTGAAACCTGTGTACCACGTGCAACCCTGCTGTCATTTGAAATACCGGTGGCACAGCCTCAAGCTTCACAGCAATGTGCAAGCCACCATAGTACAACAGACTGACAGACAAGTTAGTCTCCCTTAGCTGTTCAAAACTTCTTGCCTTCCCCTTACCTGGATCCTACCTGGATCCTGCCACTTTGTCACCCCCGGCATTCCCTCTCTTTCCTGCCTCTTGTGTGGGGCCTGTTTCCCTCCCCTTAACTGGTTCCTGGCACTTTTGTAGGCCCAGGTGTACCCTCCCTTTCCTGCCTCTTGAGTGAGGCCTGTCTTCCTAAAGAAAACAAAAATCCTCACAACTGGACCTATAAGTAGCATCATGATAAATGGAGAAAAGATTGAAGTTGTCAAAGACTTCACATTGCTTGGTTCTACAGTCAACGCCAAAGGAAGCAGCAGGGAGGACATCAGACAATATATAGCACTGGGCAAATCAGCTGCAAAGAACCTCTTCCATGTGCTGAAGAGCAAAGATGTCTCCTGGAGAACTAAGGTGGCCTGACACAAACCATGGTATTTTTAACTACCTCATATGCATGTGAGAGCTGCACAATGAATAAGGAAGACCGAAGAAGAGTTGATGTTTTGGGTTGTGGTGCTGGTGAAGAATGCTGAAAGTAATGTGGACTGCTAAAAGATCTAACAAATCTGTCCTGGAGGAGTGCAACTGGAATGATCCTTGGAAGCAAGAATGGCCAGACTTCATCTCACCTACTTTGGTCATGTCGTCAGAAGGGACCATTCCCTGGAGAAGGATATCATACTTGCTAAGGTGCAGTGTCAACGAACGAGGGGAAGGCCCTCAACAAGATGGATTGACACAATGGCTGCGGGGATAGGCTCAAGTATAGCAAAGATAATGGAGCTGCCATGGGACTGGTTGGTGTTTCATATTGCTGTGCATAGGGTCACTATGAGTCGGAGATGAATCGATGGCACCTAACAACCAAAAAAGAAAGAACAAAATAGTCTAAAACAGTTCTTGAAGTCACATAATCCAAAATGCCTTAGTATCTAGTTGAAATTCAACTAGTCTTAAAAGATATTGGAATTTTTATTTAGCTATTTTCCTGATTCAAATAAATATGTTCACAAATAATTATATTACAAATATTTATTAGACAAGATTCCTTTGGATGGAAGTGATATAAATTCAGCTTAAATTCTCTGAAGCAAAATAATAATAATAATAATAAAGGGGGATGGGAGTAGCATGTCTATTGGAAAATACACTGGAATCTCACAGACTGAAGGAAATTTTAAAGAACTAAATCTTAGGACAGTACCTTTTGGATGTTAGAGCCTAAATACTAGAATTCAAACATTAATAAGGTTCTTTCTTTATTCCTTCTTCTCTGCTTCTTGCTGTATATTGGCCTCATTCTTTCCTATTGATGACTGACTATGGGAAGACTTTTCTCCCAGCAACTAGGCCCCTGCTCAAAACACAAAACAAAACAAGAAAGAAAGAACGAAAAACAAATGCTAAGGAAGGATGGACTAACTCTTATTGGTCCCGGCTTTAAACACATGTACTGTTGACAGGAAAGTTGAAATACTGGTATTGGTTCAGTTTGGGTGAGGTACTCCACCTAGAGCCATCACTGTGATCATGTCCCAAAATAGCAATGAGCCTTTCCAAACAGGTGGAGGAAGAAAAAGGAAGGCACATTTCCCTCAAGGAAATAGAGTACTTTTTCCAAAAGAAATGAGAGAACATAATAAAAGAAGTCTACTAGGACTTTTTTATATTTCTTGAATGCTACATAATGCTATGACCTATTCCAGAGATTAATAAACCCAAATACTTTGTTCACTCCTAAATGCAAATGATTTTTTCTATACATTGAGTCTTTGTGAGTCAGCATTTTGATAAGCTCTTTGCAATTTTACCATTAAGTAGCCAATTTACTTTAATAAGACACTTTACCAAAATATCATGCACCCTTAGCCACGGATGTTCTCTTTTTCCACTATGTTAAATAATGATATACATTTTCAATTTATCTATGGTGAATGTTAGAATATGACAGCTGTATTTGTTTTTCATGATGTAAAGTGAATGATAATATCTCACAAGATGATTTATGTCCTTCTTTTTCTATCCACAATGATCTTACTGTGCTATTTCAGCTTAAAAATATGGGTACTGAAGCACGAGCTGCTTTAACTCTGGAGAATACTTCTATCCCATGAACTAACAATTTTACTTAAAAATAGAAAAGAAAAAAATAAAAGAACACTAAGGGGCATCTAAACCAAATAAACATCAAAAAAATAAATGTTTGTAAAACATTGCAAGATTTTGTTAAGGGACAAGATACAGAAGTTCCCATGAAAATAACAATCAATTACAGTATGAATTCTCATAATTAGAGTTGCCATTGTTATTATCATGGACACAAAATGCTTCATGCACATTCCCAATTAAATTCACTGCATAACCTGTGCACAGAGGAAGTGCTATAAATTGAAGTAAAATGTTGTGGGTGGTATGTAGCAGACAAGGTTTTTTAATTGTGTGTTATGGGCTTTTCACTGGGAGCTCTGGTGGTGTAGTGCCTAAGGCACTTGACTGCTAACCAGAAGGTTGGCTGTTCAAACCCACCAGCCACTTCTCGGAAGGAAGGTTGGGCAATCTACTTCCGTAGTGATACCGCCTCGAAAACCCAAGGAGGGGTCGCTATGAGTCAGATCCGACTTGATGGCAGTGAGTTTGGTTTTTTTGGTTTGGGCTTTTCACTGTAAAGGAATCTAACAGATAATACCCCATTGAGAAAATCGTATGTGCAGAGGCTGAAGTAATGATTTATGCTGTGACATAATATGTTTTTGACACAAAAAGTACTTGTCAAAAATGCAAGATACAAAAGCAACTGTTCTATGTGTTTTCAGGGGATCAAGGAACACCTAGCTTTTATCAGTCAATAATACACCTGACATAAATAATGACTGAAAAGTGACAGCTATAAGATGTGATTTAGATGCTTCAAACTCCAGCAAATAAAAAGGCAAGTGATATCAATTTTGTATTTTATAGTAATGTTGCTGTAATGTAATTGAACTTTTAGTCATTGTAACATGTATTATAATAATTGTATTATAACTGATGAGTCATATCATGAACAACATATTTGATTGAATACTTGTTTTCCTAGCGTAGCTGCAGCTCTGACTCAAAATGGGTTCTATTTGGTATTATGGAAGAATAGATTTAATCTTTCTTCTTCCATCTGTCTTTTGTGAGTAATTTTATTTTAAAAAATACAAAAAAAAGAAAAACCATGAGATTAAGAAATGATAGGGAATTTCAACTGGTCATGGATAACAAAAATGAAGATCAATTTTGGAAGATGTGATGTATTTGAAACCTTGCAGAAAAACAGTAGGCTTTCATAAAACCAAAGAGCATAGTCTGTTCTATATGGCTCTAGGAAAACCCTGCTATCACAAAATATTTTTCTCCAAAGATTCATACTTCATTTTGGGACTTCAAAACATCCCATTGGTACTTTTTTTTTAACAAAGAAGTATTTGATTTTCATAAAGTCCAAGTTATTAAATTTTTATAGATTATGTTTCTGATGTCTTATCTAAAAAACTCACTGCCAAAATGATTTTAAGAAATTGCCAAATTATTTTCTTAAGTGTATGCAATATTATTCTTTCCTATCTGTAATGAATAAGTGTTCCAGTTTTCCTATAACATTGCTGTCACTTGATATGGTAAGTCTTTTTAACATAATTCTAATAGCTATGTAGTGGATTTCTATTGTCATTTGAATTTGCATTTCCTTCATGCCTGCATGTTATGTGCTTATCCATTTGTACATTTTGACTTCACTCCAGTGTGAACTATGGACTTTTACACTCCATGTTAATTTTTACAGGATGAGATACATGTAGGAATTCATAGAGATGGCTTCTTACTTTCACATTACCACCCTGCCCATCAGGAGCTCTGGTAGCATAGTGGCTAAGTCACTTGACTGCTAACCAGAAGGCTGGTGATTCAAACCCACCAACCACTCCTCAGAAAGAAGAAGGGGCAATCTACTTCTGTAGTGATACTGCCTCAGAAACCCAAGGGAGGGTTGCTATGAGTTGAGTCCAACTCAATGGCACATAACAACAACAATAACCCTGCCCACCCAATTTTCCCAAAAAGCCATCAATTTGGTGATTCCATCATCATAAAGCTATCATTGTTATCTTCACTGAGATTTTATCTTCACTTTAGAATAGATTAAAAATATACAAACCTTTCTGACAAGTTTATATTGCTGTAACATAAAGCATAAGCTCAAATATCTATGCTTTGTTGTACACTCCCTTAAGTACTTCTGCTTTTTCAAAATTGCTTTGCTATCAGTGGCAAAGACTGGATAGAAGCTCACCAAATCCACCAAAAAAAAAAAGAGTTTTGAGGATACAATTCTACTTAATTTCCCTGCCTCTCTTGGAGTTAAGAATGCCCTTGTGGCTGAGTTCTAGTAAATGGAATATGGAGAATTAATGGATGCCACTGTCAGACTTGGTCCCTAACAAGTTTTCATGCCCAATCCACTATTCTGCTTTTTCATCTGCTGTCTGAATGGAGAAATTACTGAGGACCTAGAGGAAGGTAGAGCCAGGAAAAATTAGGGCATAGTTGAGTCCATGAATAAACATGAGCAAGACTGCCTAAACATCATGTACATATGCAATGAACTACTATTATGTTAAAGAACTGAAATATAGAATTTCTATAATTCAGTAGCTAGAGTAATCTTAACTAATATACACCCCCACTTCAGAGTGGTTGAATGGTAATCAGAAATAGAAAGTGATCATTTGGGTTTTCGTTCAGGAAATATTCACTCCCTTTTCCCTCCCATTCTGGGAAGAACATACTTCCCTGCTCTACTGGTGTTGGGTTTTGCAGACTTGTTTTGGTGAATAGCAAGTTAGCAGACGTGACGTGAAAAGAGATCTTAAATATGCTTGTGCAGTTTAGTTTGGCACTCTGGTAATCTGCCTGAAAAGAGCTTGTCCTGGATAGCTGTATCCTGGTGCTCTGACCCCCTCAACAAACACATATGGAGCAGACCTGAATCCAACCTATATCCTGGAGCCCAGTTGGCCTACAGTTGGAAGCAGAGCCATGCAGCTGAGTTCTTTTTAGATCAGATAAACCATGCTTAGACTGAAGACCTATGAGCAAGAAAATTATGTGCATGTTCTAACAGGGTGAGTTTGAGGGTGGTTTACTAAACTTCAACAATGTAGCAATAGCTGACTGAGGCATGCAGGCTGCCCTAGTATAATGTGGTTAAGAGTACAAACGATGAAATCAAACTTTTTCTGTCATATCTCCGCTCTACCATTTACTTATTATTTGTGTTTCTTTGGGCAAGTTAATTAAAGCATGCCTCAGTTTTCTCATTTATAAACTGGGATGAACCTATCTCATACAACTAATTGAGTGCTTAGAGTAGTGTGTAGCTCTTAAAAGCCAATATAATAGTGTGTGTCAGATAAATAATCCTTGTTAGTCCATCAGTGTGTCAGCAAAGCACTGCTATCAAGAACATGACCTTATCTGCACTGGTTGCTTCTGCCAGTGGGTGCTTGATTCTACAGAGACATTCTTCCCTGTAATCAATCAGGTATCAGTGTAACAAAATGTTCAAGAGTTACATCTGTTGAATTCTTCTTTCTAATGAATCAAAATGCTGAATTTTAATTCTAGCTCCACCATATTTGACTTTGGGCACTTGCCTAGATACTGGATCTCAATTTCCTCATCAGTAAAATGGGGAATGTAATTGTACTTAGGAGCTCTGGTGGCACAATGGTTAAGTGCTCTGCTGCTAACTGAAAGGTCAATGGTTCAAACCCACCAACAGTTCCAGAGGAGAAAAGACCTAGTGATCTGCTCCCATAAAGATGACAGCCTAGAAACCATATGGGACAGTTCTACTCTGTTGAGTCACTATAAATTGGAATAAACAGCATGCAACACAAACAACAGAACTTAGCTCCACAATTTTGTTACCAGTATTATGTTAGATTCTCTCTAGAAACATTTTAGTACAATGAATAATGTACTGTAAACACTTATTACTAACTTGGGCAAACGATATTAATAAGTGTAACATCACTTTTAGCTTACCAAGAAGTGAATTATAACTTCAAAGTATTAGTTATCTAAATTCACTGAAAGGTAACCAACTTTCTTTCATCTATTTAAGACAAAGTAGATGTTTTAAAAAGAGTATAAAAAAACAACAAAAAATAATAGTAAAGTATTTCTCTTCTCTAGTGCCACAATTCTCTTTAGATTTTATGTTCATATTATTCTAGTATATCAGTATAATATAAATCAAGAAAATCATAAAAATGATTACTATTATTATATCTATGTTACCTTTTATTTTTATTTTTATGTAAATAATGTCTCTACCTTCTATTTACTAACATTATTTCTATTATTAATCAAAAAGAGCCCTCAAATCACATTCATTTCAACAGCAATTTAATTTAAAAGGTAAGAGGTGCGGATTATGTAAAATGCTAAGCCACAGTGTTTGTTTCTCTTATGTGAAAATAACCTTAATTTTCAAGCTTGACTGAGAAAAGAAATAAAAAGAATGATTGCTATAAATCAGGAAAAATTCATAACTTGCTAGAGGTGTAACAGCTGTTGATTTAAGGTTTGCATCTTTGATAACATGATGCTGCTGGGAAGATAACATCTTTTTGACAAAACTGTGAACATAAAAATTACAAGGCTTTACTCAACATTTAAATAGCTGCTCTGTTTCACTTACAGAAAAAAAATATTATTTTATTCACTTAAACTAAAATGTGTTTGAAGTATACCTCATAAGCAGATTTTACAATAAAATATAGTATTTTCTTATACATAGGTATATAGTAGATATGTCATATCACAAATAAAAATGATTCAACGTATCCTCAGTTTAGAGAAATGATCTAGTATCATTATGTACAAGTAGTTCCTACCAGTGGTAACAAAGGCAGAATTGAGCATACACCTGGGATATTATTCATTTCTTCTATTATCAGCTGGAAGTAGGTGATTGAAAAATTAGGTGACAAAACAAAGCAAGTATTGCATTGACTAGGGGGGGGAAAAGGTATTTCCAAAGTGGAATCTTGAAAATGTGTATAAGAGAATAACTTCGCCAAGCAGTTAGAAACAATAGCAGTGTTTTATTTATCTAAAAGTTGCTGTATTTGCTCTACTATTGACTCACAAACTATGAAATTTTATGCCAGGGTTTTGTGTTTCTCATATATCAGTGAAATGCACTGAGAACATCATCAAGGAAGTGTCACAGAAGAAAATTCCAATACTCTGTTAGGGAATAGATACAGCTCGAGCCAGAGAGACACAGAGACCATAAACAGAAACTAAGTGATCTAAAATTTGGAGGAAGAAGTGAGCCTTCAATACAGAAGTGTGGGGAAGGGAGTATGTGACTAAAATAAAGGAGACCAGGAAGTGCATATAGTTATAAGACAATAGCAAGCTAAAGTTAGCTGATCTACCATCTAACATAGATTTCCTAGAACCAACCCAGTGAGTATCCTCTGAAATATCTACATATAAATTCCTCCCAGGGCATGCTGCAAAGGCACTCTCCCAAAACCACATTAGTATAAATTCCTTTACAAACTGTATCCCCTCCTCTCTTGTTTGTTGAGGGTGGTTTAAAATTTTACAAGAACTGCACAAGTCTCCAAATCACAGGCTCTATTCTTAGGAAGGTAGAAAAGGAGACCAGTTAAAGTTTAACTCAATAAATAAATAAGAAGCCCTGATTCAGACCCTGGTCATTTTCAATGATACCAAGCACCTGAGTTTTAGAACTCTCTCACACAGAAGTATTGAAAATGGTACTAGTAATGACCTTCTGTGTCTCCTTACTTAAACAAAACTCAATGTGCTTCCTTCTTCTATAAATTTCACTTATCTTAGAATCAGATTTGCTTCCTAGCATTATTTATTTTTTTTCTTTAAATATTTCTGTCTTTTACCTACGGTCTTCTTGTAATATCATTGTAACCCATATAAACCTCCAGCCTCCTACCCGTTTGGAATCATTTGTTCTTTGTATATTCAGATAAAATGATTTGAATCACCAAGCCAGATGCTCAAGGACATGCAAAACCCCTCTGCCTCTTCAAGTATTGAGGTGGAGTTGCCTACAATTCCTCCAGATACCTCTCACTCTGCAATTTTATTCTGAGTTTCTGCTCTTTCCTAATTCTTCTTCTCTACCAGTAGTTTTCTACTCCTAGAATTACCACTTTTTCTCTTCACCTTTTCATCCCAAGTTGAACACTACTCGTCCTCATTTATTGTCCCAAGCACCATTACCCAAGCTTGCATAAAACAGCATGTTTTGAAGGTTTTAGGAGAACAGAAGTCACCTTTAAGTTGAATGTTGGACATCACCGTTCATTCATTTACTGTTTTGACTAATATTTATTAAGTACCTATCATGTGCAGGCACCGTGCAAGGCTCTGGAGATACAGCATGAACAAAACAGATAAAACCTCCTGCTTTAATGAGCTTAAATTCTCATGATGGAAGACAGATAATAAGCAAAATAAATCAGTAAAATATATACATACAGAGTGGCAAGTGTTATTGAAAGAGACTGTGGGAAGGAACATAATTTTAAATGGGGCAGTGGGGAACAGATTTACTGTAAAGGTGTTGTTTAGGTAATGGCATGAATGAGATAAGGGAAGAGGCATGGATATATCTTGGGAAGGCATGCTTTAGGTAAATTGTTGTTGTTGTTAGGTGCCATCGTTTTGGCTACAACTTGTAACGACCCTATGTACAACAGAATGAAACACTGCCAAGTCCTGGACCAGCTCACAATCCTTGCTATACCTGAACCCATCATTGCAGCCACTGTGTCAATCCATCTTATAGAGGGCCTTTCCCTTTTTCATTGACCCTCTACTTTACCAAGCATGATGAAGGGAATGGTCCCTTCTGACAATATGACCAAAGTAGATGAGACAAAGTCTGGCCATTGTCGCTCCCAAAGAGCAGTCTGGCTGAACTTCTTCCAGGACAGATTTGTTAGTTCTTCTGGCAGTCCATGATACTTTCAGCATTCCTCACCAACACCACAACTCAAAAGCATCAACTTTTCTTCAGTCTGCTTTATTCATTGCCCAGCTTTCACATGCTTATGTGAAAACAGATGCATAAAGAAAACAAAAATCCTCACCACTGGACCAATAAGCAGTAGCATCATAGATGGAGAAAAGACTGAAGTTGTCAAAGATTTCATATTACTTAGTTCCACAATCTACACCAATGGAAGCAGCAGTCAAAATATCAAACAACATATTGCACTGGTCAAATCTGCTGCAAATGACCTCTTTAAAGGGCTGAAGAGCAAAGATGTCTCTTTGAAGACTGAGGTGTGCCTAACCAAAGCCATGGTATTGTCAATTGCCTCATATGCTTTAGGTAGAAGAAATAGAAAACGTAAAGGCCCTGAGGTTGGAGCTTCCCTTAAATCTTAGAGTTAAAGCAAGGAGGATACTGGGACTATTGTTCTTCAATTTTTCACTACTTCAGTGCTTCCCCTTATTCCACAATCCCTCCCAGGAAGCAAGTGGTCAACTCAGAAATTCTTTTTACTTCACTAGAAAAATAGTGGTAGTTCTGTTTGCAATAATGGCTTACATTTAGACTTGGTCTTGGGGTCTACCTTGGTATAACTAAAATGCCCAATAATTAACTTGCATGCACACACAAATACATAAAACCAGTCATTCTTATGGCACACAATTTCTGCTGCACTTCTAATTATAAGATTATAACCTCTTGCTATCACTCCATAGTCACATCCCAATTGTCCACACCACTTGAATTCTTTAATATAAATGGTGCCTCCTGAGTCAGAAGTAATCTACTACCTTAACTGTGACCAGTGTGCTCACCAAACCAAAAAAAAAAAAAAGAAAGAAAGAAACACCGTGCCATCGAGTTGATTCTAACTCATAGCAACCACCATAGGGTTTCCAGGGCTATAAATCTTTACTAAAGTAGATTGCCTCATCTTCCTCCTGTGGAGCAGCTGGTGGATTTGAACTATCAGCCTCCTGGTTAACAGCCAAATGCCTAACCCACTGCACCATCAGAGCTCCAGTGTTCACTAAGGAGGTAACCAAATCCAAGGTAAACATGTCCTGTCCAGAAAATCTAGTAGCCCAATAAACCTTTCAGGAGGAACCACCTTCCGATCATAATAAGTTGGCTTTTCTGGAAAAACTATTTTGCATTGTTGGACTCTAAAAAAAAAAACCACTTGTCTAGTTTGATAAGACAAAAAGAACTAAGGCAAGGAATGGCCTTATGTACTACATTTAACTGTTCTTGGGAATTTACTAAATTGGAAACTTCCCAAACTGTTGTACAACATACTTTTATCAACCTTAAATTTCACCAAAAAGGGTGTGGGGAACAAGGTAAGGGTTTCTTTGGGTAAATAAAATATGTAAACATCACAAGTAATATCCCATCTCCACAACTCCAGAAATTCTTTGTGCATATTAGGCTGCTATAACTGCATCATTCAGGTTAAAAAGAAAAAAATGAAAGAAGGATAGAGAATAAATGTTAGAATCAGTAAAAACTTGATCTCAAATATCATGAGCATCTCAATGACTAGTGAAACATAAAATGTTTTATTTTAAAATATTTTTCTCTTTATTTTTCATGCTTGTTTGTTGTTATCAAGTAGCCATACTTTATGGGTTTAAAAAAAAAAGTTTCTCAAAAGATAGTTAAAACTTAATTGGCTAAAATTCTGCCTAGTATATGAATCAATTCTGTGGGAACAGCATAGCTCTAACTTTAAGTGCTGATAAATGCCCAAAGTCCAAAAAATGACAATATCATTTCTGTTACTCATTTTCTTTTCACAGTTTATGTTAATTCCTGGTCCTAAAATAACCCCAGTGTGTTATTTTTCAATTACATTTCTATAGAGTGATGAAAACAAAATTATGATTCATAGTAACAATATGTTTGCCTTAAAACGAGTTTTGTGCTACTGTTGTGGAAAGACTACATATCTGTTTAACACATTACCATATTTTCTGGTTTATAAGCTTTGGCAGTTTATAAGGCTCAGCCAACTTTTATAAGCGTATGTTGTAAAGGGAAAATTTTCACAGCAAGAAGAATGGAGGGAAAATGTATCTCCCAACTGGGTCAAAACGAAAGGGTCTTTCTGCTAGGGTGTCCCAAGAGCTTTTGGAGACAGCCACCCTGGAGCATGCTTAGGGCACTGAGTAGGGAGTTCTAAAATTTGTCAAAGTATCAGTGTTTTAGATGGTCACAAGATCTCACCATCTAGTGGCAGCTACTGCAAATTATAACCAGTTACCCTGAATGAGATATATTTTGGATGTGTGCCTAAACAATTTACTTTTGTTTGCAGCATTTATTTGAAAATGTGAATTTTCACATTCTGAATTGGATATGTGACTGATTAATTAGAAAGCTTCTTCAAAACAGAGATTATCAGTTATATTGAGATCAAGTCTGGATCAATACATTCATGTAAGAAAAAAATTGAAGCAACTGTTACAATAGCTGCTAATGGTAAGGGTAAGGATTATGAGAAAAAAGACCATTATTAATGACTGCTATATATTGAACTGTGTCCCCAAAAGAGATATGTTGAAGTCCTATCCCCTAGTATCTGGAAACATGACCTTGTTTGGATATAAACCAAAGCAAACTCACTGCCATCAAGTCATTTCTGACTCATAGCAACCCCCCATTAGGTTTCTGAGGTGGTAGATCTTTAAGGAAGTAAATTGCCCCATCTTCCTTCTGCAGAGCAGCTGATGGGTTTGAACAGCCAACCTTGGTTGGAAATCAAATGCCTTAGGCACCATGCCACCAGAACTGCTCTGGTGCATATGTTGTTATTGTTGTTGTTATGTGCCATTGAGTAGGACCCAACTCATAGTGACCCCTCATTGGGTTTCCGAGGCAGTATCACTACAGAAGTAGATTGCCCATCTTTCTTCAGAGGAGTGGCTGGTGGGTTTGAACCGCCAGCCTTCTGGTTAGTAATCAAGTGCCTTAAGCACTACACTACCAGAGCTCCTCTGGTGCATACCCTTTGAATATGCCATTGGTTAGTATTAGATCATAGAGGAGTAGTATGAGTCCTAATCTAGTCTAAGTGGTGTCCTTATAAAAGGAAAAAAAAAAAAATGACAGAGAGACAGGGGAAGAATAGCTATGTAAAGATTCATCTGCCAGGCAAGGAATGCCTAGGGCTATCAGAAGTCGGGAAAGACAAGAAAGGATCTCCCTTAGAGCTTTGGAGAGAGCATGGCCTGTCTGACGCATTGATTTGAACTTCTAGTCAATAAATTTCTGTTTCTTATAAGCCACGCTTTTTGTACTGTTTTGTTATAACAGCACTGGGACGCTAATAAAATGACCAAAAGCTAGATGAGAAAGGCGATATTTATTAAAATTTATACAGGAAATACAATTTTATCATAATTTGACTTTAGGAACTAAAGGAACTAATTTGACTTTAGGAACTAAAGTCCTTCACTTACTGAAACAATAGTTTTTATATCATAACTTTTGATAACTCAAGATTTTCTAGGAACAAAACTATCAGTTGGTGGTAGACCAGAGGTCCTCTTTCTAGTGCATCTACAAATGAAAGATATTTGCATTATTTCTCCTCGTATTATTGCAATCCCTTGAAATGAATATTGAATTATAATACTTCTGAAGTCATTACATTTTTTAACACTGCACTAGCATCTCATCCCTCTACTCTTTTAACAATTCTCATTGCCCTTTAGCAAGCAAATTTTTCCTTCTAAGTCCAGTGCCCGTTTTTGGTCTTTCCGTTGTCCTCTTCCTCAGCTCATATACTGCTGCTAAATCTCATTTCCCTTTATTTTTTTATGAATTTATCTCAGATTATGTGACAGTGTAAATAGTTAAGCTAATTTTAATTAAAATTTCAAGTAAGCTTTCATAAAGCATAAAGCAAATGATTTAGTAAAGTCCAGATATATTACATCTACTGGATTCCCTTCACCCACTTGGTAATTTGATCAAAGGAATGCAAATTGAATACGTCTGGCATGATCTGTTCTTTATAAACTCATGCTGTTTATCATCTAGGCTTTCATTACTCTCTTGATGCATATATAATACCTTTTCCCTTAATATCTGCTCTGATATTTTACTAAGAATTTAAGATAATAATGACCAGGAAGTCTTTCTGCCTTCTTTCTGAAGGGTTTTTAACTTGCTTATCATTCCCATTGTTTTTTAAATGCTTTCATTGCCCAGTCTCAAGAAATGTTTCACAATGAACACATAAACACAGTGAGTAATATTCCTGGCAACTAAGGGTACTTTATTTAAACCAAATGTGCTCAATTGCTATGTTCCATGTGTTCATTTTTAGCCTATGGAGTTCAAATAGCTTATTGATGTTATCATTAATGTTAGGTACCATTCTCATCTTTTCAGCTATTTATTCCCTGATAGAACCATAGCAAAGATCTCTACTTTGTGAATCATGAGATAATTAAATCAGAGGTTGTGTTTGTTTGCCTGTTGTCCATTTTAGAGTACTTTTAAATACCTTATACCAGCTTCATGACATATTCAATTATGCCAGCCTCAGCCTATTAAAATGATGATTCTATTTGTCACTTGAGTACATTCTTTATGACAGCAAGTCAAATAATTACTACTGGCTCTCTGGAAGTTCACAAATCAGCAATGAGCCTTACAGTCTATTTATTTTACATGATAAACTGAAGATTATAACTTGAATTTATACTAAGAATAATTTCTATTTCATTAATATGACATATTTATTAACTATTTGTCAGTTTAAACACACTGTAGTTAAAAATCAATTGATTATTTTTTAAAGAGTCTCCAAAAAATAAAAAGAGTATTTCCATACTTTTGCATATATAGGAGTTTGAAGGGAATGAAGAGTCCTTAGGTGGTGAAAATGGTTAATCACTTGACAATTAAAAGAAAGGTTGACAGTTCAAACCCACCTAGAGATGCATTGAAAGACAGACCTAGTGATCTGCTTCCAAAAGGTCACAGCCTTGAAGACTCTATGAAGTATTTCAGCTCTCACACATGGAGTAACTATGAGTTGGAACCATCAACAGTAACTTAGAATAACAACAAAGAGGATGAGCAGCAAGAATCACCCTTTTTATATATCCTAAAGAAGTGAAAGCCAGGACGAGAACAGACATATACACACCCATGTTCATTGCAGCACTATTTACAATAGCAAAAAGATGGAAACAACCTAGGTGCCCATCAACAGAAAAATGGATAACCAAACTAAGGTACATACACACAATGGAATACTATGCAACCCTAAAGAATAATGTAGAATCTGCAAAGCACTGCAGAATGTGGATGAACTTGGAGGACATTATGCTGAGTGAAATAAGTCAATCACAGAGGGACAAATATTGTATTAGTCCATTATTGTAAAAAGTCAGGGAAAGCTTTATATATGGAAGAAAATTTCCTTTGTTGGTTACCAGGAGTGGGAGATGAGGAGAGGGAATACTGCTAGATAGGTAGAGACAAGTATTGATTTGGGTAAAGAGAAGGGCAATGTACCAAATATGAGTGATCAACAGGGTGGCATTGAGGAAGAGGAAGAAGTGGATGGGAAGTACAAACAACAAGGATGAACCCTTTTGTACATACAGTACTGAGTTGTCAGCGAAGGCAAACACTGATATATGGGTGAATAGATGGGTGGACAGGCTGAACAATTATCTATGTCTATGCAGCGGAGAGTGTGCCCATAACCATGTATAGGGTTGGCAAATAATGTTTCTACAAGTGTATTTGTATGTTCTGTAAGAATTCCCAGATGTATAGAAGAGCTGACAAGGGACAAATTTGTAGTCACTTCTTGGGCACAGCCAGCTACCTAGAGGGAGCAAGTAGATGGACCTGTGGGCTCTTGACCACAGTCGTGGGGACATCAAGCTCAATTGGCATAGCATACTACACAAAACATTGTTCCACATCCTACTTTGGCGAATAGAAACTCAGATCTTAAAAGCTTGCAAGCAGCCATCTAGATGAAACGATGAGTCTCTTCTCACCCAAAGCAAAGAAGAATGAAGAAAACCAAAGACACATGGAAACAATTAGTCCAAGCAACTGGTACACCTTGTGATCATCAGCCTATATGACTATGAGACCAGAAAAATTAGATGGTGCCTGGCTACCACTGTCAACCCCTCAGAGGGGGATCTATGTAGGAGATCCTGGGTAGAGTGGGAGAACAATGTGGAAGTAATCTCAAAATCATTTAAAAAGGGGGGGGGGGCCAGGATTGTGGGTCTGATAGAACATTATGGAACCACTGAGACTATGGCCCCTAGCTGCCTTTCAGGTCTGGAATTGAACCCATTCCCATGGCTTCCAACCACACAAAAGACAGACGTATGAGCTGAACATTTACATTATGTAGCTACATTCCTTGGAGAGATCAATCATGGGAGAATAGAAGGGCTGTGTATTCATAGGGAGACAGGTTGGGGGGAAGGAGTGCATAGGAGGGAAGGACACAGGAAGAGGTAACTATAGGGAGGCAGTGGGAGGGGAGCTGTTGCATTGTGGGAAATTGCAGTCAATGTCATGAGACAAAGTGTATGTGAGCTGCTGTATGGAAAATGAATTTGCTCTGTAAACTTATACCCAAATGACAATAAAAATTAAAAAATATATAGATAGATTTAAAAAAAAAAAAAAAGGATCACCCTGTAGAGGTTTGCAGAAGTAAAAAAAGATAAAGTGTATATGCTGTTGTAATTTGTTGTTCCTTTTGGTCAAGGTGCTAGAACTTAAAAAGTGTTAACTTTATTTTTCTAAATCAAATCTACTTCTGGGTTCCAAATTGCCATGGTCAGCAATGTCTGTCGTTTTAAGTGGTTCCTTTAAATGGTTCTCAAGGGAGAAATACCCAGAGCTTACCAAATTCTGAGGAAATAAAGGAGAAGAGATGTTGGCGGCAGCATAGAGATGCTTATCGTGCCCATCCCCATGGCAAAAGTAGTTTTCTCTCCTGGTAGCATTCATATCATCACCACTCAATTAGTTATGAACCCTATATGGAAACTCTGACTGTATAATTCTCTCTGGTACCCATACAGATATCATTTATGTATGATAAGTGTAAGAGGTTGATGACAACCTTAGACGTGACTCTGATGAGATTCTTGTTTCTACCATCAAGGAAGAATCATCCTTTGATTCCTTCACTGAGGAATTCCGTTGCCCCGGGTTAAATTTTCATACTCAGGCTCTGGAGAAAACCACCCAGCCTTTCCTCCCCCTGGGGCTTTTCTTCAGGCCACATCATAAAGAACTGGGCAGCAGACAGGTAAACCTCAAACCTCAAGACCAAAAAAAAACTTCATTTTCCTGATTTCTTTATGAAACCCAAGACTGGTCTCCCATTTCCTAAAAAGGAATGAATTGCTTCTTATAGAAAAGAAGCAATGTAGTTGGTATTCCATATTTAAGTACCTTAAATACTTAATAACTTACCTTTTACACAAGGAAGCTAACACAACTATTTTCCCAGAATGGGAGGGAAAGGGGAGTGAATATTTCCTGAACGGAAACCCAAATGATCACTTTCTATTTCTGTTTCTTTCCAAACCTGGAGGAAATGCCTTTAAATAAATTTCCATGCCTGTGCTTAAGCTACCTTATACTTCCATCCCCTTTCATATTCCATTTCCTGGCTTTCTTCTATCTTTCCACTGACTTCTCTGTAACTTCCAAGACAGTTGAAGACAAATTAACTTATTCAGAAAAGAGTTTATATCAGACTTTTAATAAGCAATGTATTGTTATACATAACAGTAGTAAATATTACTAAAGCAATTCACTTGTTTAGAAAGTGTGCTACTTATGGGGCTAAGGTTGCAAATTTATTCCTTACCTGAGCCAATTAATTTCAGAGAGAGAAAAAAATCTTTCTACAAAAAGACTGTATCTCTAACTGCAGCCAACAGAGTTAATTCAGCATGATCACTGGAAAAAATTTCAGAGAACATTTCCTGACAGCTGGTCAATTGCATCATTTTACTATATGACAGACAGCATATTATTATATTCTTATTTGCTGGGAAGAGGTATATTTCTCTGCAGAATTTCCTGCAGATTCAAGATTTACTAATTCATCCAGCATAGGGAAGTTTATTTAAGTTCATTGGGGATGGGTTTGTGCCACTGATTTCAAAGTAACCTTGAAATTAATTATATCAAGTATTAATAAATAAAATAGAATAAACATTAGAATTAAATGATGCAATGCTGAGTAAGCTAACAAGGATTAAGAAGGGGAGGAAGATGATTAAAATGTACCCATTATGTGTATTTGTATTAGTGGACAGACATTCACACCAGTGACATTATTTCTAACCTGTTTTAATATTGTAAGGTGATTTACAGAACATATGGAGTCCTGGTTGGCACAAATGATTTGAACCCACCCAGAGGTGCCTTGGAAGAAAGGTCTGCCAATTTGCCTCCAAAGAGTCAAGCCTTGAAAACGCTGTGGAACAACAGTTCTACTCTTCATACACAGGTCACTATGAATCAGAATCAAAACGATGACAACCAGCAACAACATGGGACATTTGTGCTGCAAAACATGAAACTGCATTCCAGCAGTTAATGTCATTGTTACTGAAGTATAGCTTGTTGATTGCCATGTTTGTCTGAGTAAGTGATGTGAAACTACTGAGAATTTCACTCTTTTCTAAGGTCACAGAACTCATTGCAACATCTAGAAAGTAATCTTTCCCACAGCCCTCCTTTGGGGAAGTAAGTGTGCTCCCACAACCAAATCCCAAGCAATAATAATACTTTGTATTCACCCAAGTCTAATGGTGAAATAGAGTTAGTTGGTGTGGAACATGATATGATACTGAGGTATTAATCTGACTGGCTGACCTCGCCATTGTACCATGCCCATTATTGCCCCTGAGCTTCCACATTCTTTGGACCTTTCTTACCGGATCACCTGTAAGAGTCCAAGAATTTTTAGTGGCTTTCCATCCTCTAAGCTTCTGGTCCACTGAAGGGGCACTTCTTATTTGAAAGCATAGCTGTGAATACACACACACACATATATATACACACACATATATATATACACACACATATAGACATATACATACACATATACATATAGGAGCTCTGGTGGCATAGTGGCCTAAGGCATTTGACTGCTAACCAGAAAGCTGGTGGTTCAAACCCACCAGCCACTCCTTGGAAGGAAGATTGGACAAGCTACTTCTGTAGTGATAGCACCTTGGAAACCCAAGGAGGGGTCGCTATGAGTCATATCCGAATCCACAGCAGTGGGTTTAGTTTTTGGGGGTCTGTGTGTGTGTGTGTGTGTGTGTGTATGTATGACTATGTATATTCTAGGGACTTGGAGTAAGAAGGGGAAGATTACAGTTTAGGCTCAGGCTGCAATCTTAAAACTGGAAATCTAGAGTTATTTTATCCTAACAGGGAAAAAATAATTATTTTAAAAACAGATATTTGTATGGAGTAATAAAAGTAAAAGGGTAGAAAATAAATACAAGTCAAGAATGAAGTTAGTGCACAAAAGATACTCAATGCCATGCAATGAGCTTGCTGGACACAGACCACAAATTTGATTCTAAGCTTTCATTTGACCAACACAAAGAGAGAAGCATAACCCAAATATAACTCAAAGTCAGAGGAAGGCTCAGCAGAAGCTGAACTATTCCAATATTGAGTCAGAAATATATTTCTCCCATTAGTCTGCATAGGAAAAAAAAATACGATGTTATGAGTAGCATCTTGAACATTAAATGTTTAAAATATAAAATGTTGAGTTAGTTTCAGGGTTGACCAATGACATAATGCTAAAACTAAATTCAGCAAAATCAGTTCTTACTGGAAAGCAACAATGAGATTGGTTTAATCAAAAAAGAAAAAGGAAAAAAAAAAAAAAAAAAGATTGTAAGATATATTGCTTTCCATAAGGGAAGAACTGTCTCCTAGGCAGCATTTTGGGAGTTTTGTGGGGGGCTTTTGTTTTTATTGTTGTTCTTACATTTGTGGGACACTACAAGCAATTGATACAATGGTTAAGTATTCTACTACCAACCAAAAAGTTGATGATTCAATCCCACGAGCCACTCCACAGGAGAAAAGATCTGGTGATCTGCTCCAGTAAAGATTACAACCTAGTAAACCAT
>NW_006921926.1:2556155-2564328 GCF_000298275.1 Orycteropus afer afer | reverse complement strand
GTTCAAACCCACCAGCCACTCCTCGGAAGGAAGGTTGGGCAATCCTACTTCCATAGTGATACTGCCTCGGAAACCCAAGGAGGGGTCGCTATGAATCAGGGCTGACTCGACGGCAAACAACAACAACAACAATAACAACAAACCTATGTGGCAGTTTTACTGTCATATAGGATTGCTAGCTCTGGTAGCCCAGTGCCTGAGGCATTTGACTGCTAACCAGAAAGTTGGCAGTTCAAGCCCACTAGCCACTCCATGGAAGCAAAACTGGGCATTCTACTTCTGTAAAGATTTACTGCCTCAGAAACCCAAAGGGGGTTGCTATGAGTCACAATCGACTTGATGGACATAGGTCTGAGTCAAAATTTACTCCAAGGTATACACAACAACAACAGGTGATTGATAAGGAGCCAGGGAGGACAGGTATCCTGCAATGGATGCATGCATTGCATGACAGGCAAGAGAGACAGAAAAGAGAGAGAGAAACCCAGGCAATGAAGATGTTTCATGCCCCCACCTCAAAACTTTAGCATGTCCTGTAAAACATTAAGATACTGAATATATGCTTTGATAAGTGGTGGAATTGAAAGATGATATATGTGTTTTCTGTGTTACTTTATCACTGTTTTCTGTGTTACTTTATCCTGGATAACAGGATAGAAATTTTTTTTCATATTGCATTTGCTAACTAGACTAGGGGAGCTCTGGAGGCGTACTGCCTAAGGACTTGACTGCTAACCAGAAGACTGGCAGTTCAAACCCACCAGCCACTCCTCAGAAGGAAGGTTGGGCAATCTGCTTTCATAATGATACTGCCTCAGAAACCCAAGGAGAGGTTGCTATGAGTCAGAGACGACTCGACGGCACATAACAACAACAATAAGACTAGAATATTTGCTAATTTTTTGTTTTTCTCTATTTTGATAGTTTGTGATTTGTGCTATTGTTATCACTACCTCTATTTATGTACTTTCCTTTTTCTCTTATCATTTACAAATAAGTCAGGTTATTATTACTTATCTGTCCAGTAATTTTAATTAGGATCCACCCACATCTCTGCCTTTTAATTTTCCTTTCTAAACAGAATGGCTTCTGACTTTTTGATCTTAAATATAAGTATTCATTCATCTAAGCAGTTGCAAACATCTGGCTACTTCATTTTCTTACAGTGCAACCATGCCTGAACCCTTACACATTAAAATACATACTATTTTATTACAAATAATACTCCTTTCTCCTTTACATTACACTTAATGCACTATGTTCTACTTTTAAAACATATGTGTAATGGTATTTATTACCTATGAACTTAATTTAAACATTTAAAAGGAGGCATTATAAAATATTTGTTATCAAAAGGAGGCTTGAGTATGATATAATTGAAATCCACTTGTAGAAATTGGGAGAACTTGCAAGGAAAATAGATAAGTGTCTCATTTTCTGACTGGATATCCACTTACGTAGCATTTTGCCTTATCTGCATCCTGTTCCTAGGTGGGAAGGGAGAAAGGAATTAGAGTGAAATAGTCAGTAGGCTAGCTGCACCTCTACCATTTGGAGTGGCAAGGATGCCACAGGACACACACAGTTCATAAAAAAAATTCTTCTACAACCTACTTATGTGAGTAGCCACTGGGGTCTTAAAAGCTTTTGAGAGGCCATCTAAGATGCAACTATTGCTCCTCTCATATGGAGCAAAGACAAGTGAAGAAAATCAAAGGCACCTGGAAACAATTAGTTCAAAGATAAGATGGACCATGAGGACCTCAGCCTTCACAACCTGAAGCGAAAAGAACTAGATGGTGCTCTGCTACCAATTCCATTCACTCTGAAAAACAAAACAAAACAAAACTCACTACTGTCAAGTGGGATCTGACTCACAGTGAACCCTCCTTGGGTTTCCGAGGAGGTATCACTTCAGAAGTAGCCCAACCTTCCTTCCAAGGAGTGGTTGGTGGGTTTGAACCACCAGCCTTCTGGTTAGCAGTCAAATGTCCTAGGCACTATGCCTCCAGAGCTCCTATTCGCTTTGAAAGGGGTGAAATATGGAGATCCTAGATAGAGTGGGAGGAAAAATATGGACCAAAATTCAAAAACACAGAAATGACCCAAACTACTGGTCAGAAAAAGACTGGTGGAACTCCTGAGACTATGGCCCCGGGTAACCCTTCAGGCCTAGAAATGGACTCACTTACATGGATTGCCTCTCAGCCCAACAGCAAAAAGACCTACACATAGAACACCTACCCCAAGTCAATGTACTCACCTACTCTAGGTAGATGCACCCCTTGGATCAATCAGCCATGAGACACAGAGGGGCAGAATTCACATAGAGGGATAGTTGGACAGACAGGAATGCATAGACAAGAAGGACACAGAGAAGGGTTGGTCACAGGGAGGAGAGGGGAGGAGAGTTTTATGGTTGGGGAGAGTAATCTGGGCCATGAAATCAGATATGCATGAACTGTAGAATGTAAAACAAATTTGCTATATAAATTTCCACCCAAAGCACAATTAAAAAAAAAAGAAAAGAAAAGAAAAGGATGCCACAGGAGATAATTGGATTTGAGCCCCAATTATCCAGCAGTGGGGACCCCAGTAGTGGGATGCCAAAGCTGATGAGATTTGGAAGAGGTCTTACATGAGCATGCATATCTTCAATGTTAAGAGTTATGTACTAGAGACAATACCATAGGCCCCTGAAGAATTAAGCCATGCCCCTGTTGTGGGGAAGAATCCCTCAGTCTTTAAAATGAGGTTGCTCTTGTTGTTGTTGTTATGTGCTGTGGAATTGGACCTGACTCATAGCAACCCTCCTTGGGTTTCCAAGGCAGTATCACTATGGAAGTAGATTGCCCAGCCTTCTTTCTAAGGAGTGGCTGGTGGGTTTGAACCACTAGCCTTCTGGTTAGCAGTCAAGTGCCGTAGGCACTAGACTACCAGAGCTCCAAAATGAGATTGTTGTTGTTGTTGTTATTTGCCATCGAGTTGGCCCCGACTCATAGCGACCCCTCCTTGGGTTTCCAAGGCAGTATCACTACAGAAGTAGGAATGCCCAACCTTCCTTCCGAGGAGTGGCTGGTGGGTTTGAACCACCAGCCTTCTGGTTAGCAGTCAAGTGCCTTAGCCACTATGCTACCAGAACTCCTAAAATGAGATTAGTAGGATTTATTTAGGAAAAAGAAAAATGGTACATTTGAATGCAGGGAGACACCAGCCCATAAGAGAGAATTGGTGATCCCAACTAAAGAGCTTCTAACAAAGACAGATGTAACCCAGGGAACAAAGAAATTATAAAACAGTCATTTGATTGGTTAGGTTTTTGTTGAGGCCACAAGGAGGATGAGTTAGGGGTGGGGAATGGGCTTCTGTTGGATAACTGAATACAGAAGCTTACAGTGATTGATTTCAGGGACTAATTGCAGAGATTTTCAATGAAAGTCACATAACCTTCAGGAAGGATCATCACTGATTGATGTGAAACAACTCTAACTAGATTTCTTAGGAATTATGATAACCATTCTGTTACCAATGCCTCTTTTCCCAAGAACTGCTTGTTAAAACAACACTCTTTAAGTTGTCTGGGAAACTGTAAATAAGGCTGGCTCCAAGACCCTTTCAAAACAATTCTCTTGATTACATGCTCTTCATAAAGAAATATTTCTTAGACCCATTTAATATGAAAAGCAACTGTGCCAAGATTCCCTTCCTTAGAGTGTATTTCTTTCACATCCAGGCTTGATCACAAAAAGAAATCACTCTCTCAGTTCCCATGGATGCTAGCAATTAAGGAGCCAAATTGCAAGTGCCTGTGAAAAGTCTGAATTGACTATGTTAAATGCAGCTAGGCAAACAGAGTACCAGGCAAGCCTGTAAAAATAACCAGTTAAATTCAGCAAAAAATTTAATTTAATTCAAGCATTTGGTCTTGGTCAAAAGTTTTATGAACTTCTCTATACAGCCTATAAGAAAGCCAATCTTTGAATGCCTGTTAAACAGAAGCTACCAATCACCAAGGAAGCAGTGTTAGTTAAGTAGCAGACATTTCGTCTCCCCCAACCCATCCCTCTTGCCAGACCTCACTACTCCAAAGGATAAAGTGTGCCAGAATGGACTGGGAAATAAAAGGATAAGCTACATCTTCTTCCCCAGTAAGAATCCCTCCTTGATCAAGAGTGAGTTAGAGGACAGGCAGTACTTTAAGCTGGATATGAAATAGAACTCTTACATACTTTAGTACCTGGAAGGGACAACAAAACAGTAAGATCTGTCCAAGATACAGGTAAGGGATAGAAAAGGGCAATTCAGGCGAACATATTTGAAGTCTGTCATTGGAGAAAAAGCTAAGATCTTTTATATCTGTATCACATTAAGCTCATATTGTTGAAGATAATGATTAACACAGATGGATATGTACATAGACAAATTTTCTATTGTTGTTGTTTTTAGGTGCCATCGAGACAGCTCCAACTCATAGCGACCCTATGCACAGCAGAACAAAACACCACCCGGTCCTGAGCCAGCTCCGTGATTCTTGCTACACGTGAACCCATCACCGCCGCCCCGTGTCAATCCACTTTGTTGAGGGCCTTCCCCTATTTCGGCAACCCTCCACCTTACCAAGCATGACATCCTTCTCCAGGGAATGGTCCCTTCTGACAACATGACCAAAGCATGTGAGACAAAGTCTGGCCATTCTCGCCTCCAAGGAGCATTCTGGCTGCAATTCCACCAGGGCAGACCTGTTAGTTCTTTTAGCAGTCCACAGTATTTTCAGCATTCTTTGCCAACACCACAGCTCAAAAGCATCAACTCTTCTTCTGTCTTCCTTATTCATTGTCCAGCTCTCACCTACATATGAGGTGATTAAAAATACCATGGCTTCTGTCAGGTGCATCTTAGTCCTCAAGGAGACATCTTTGCTCCTCAGCACTTGAAAGAGGTCTTTGCAGCATATTTGCTGTACATCGTCTGATATCCTGACTGCTGCTTCCATTGACATCGATTGTAGAACCAAGTAATGTGAAGTCTTTGACAATTTCAATCTTTTCTCCATTTATCATAATGCTGCTTATAGGTCCAGTTGTGAGGATTTTTGTTTTCTTTATATTGAGATATAATCCATACTGCGAACTGTATTCTTCAATCTTCATCAGTAAGTACTTCAAGTCATCCTCACTTTCAACAAGCAAAGTCATGTCATCAATGTATCACAGGTTGTTAATGACTCTTCCTCCAATCCTGATGCCATGTTCTTCTTCATACAGTCCAGCTTCTCGGATTATTTGCTCAGCATACAGATTGAATAGCTATGGTGAAAGGACACAACCCTGACACACTCCCTTCTTGATTTTAAACGATTCAGTGTTCCCTTTTTCTGTTTGAACGACAGTCTCCTGGTCTATGTACAGGTTCCTCATGAGTACAATTACGTGTTCTGGAATTCCTATTCTTCTCAATGTTATCCACAATTTGTTATGATCCACACAATCAAATGCTTTTGTATAGTCAATAAAACACAAGTAAACATTTTTTCTGGTATTCTTTACTCTGAGCCAAGATCCATCTGACATCAGCAATGATATCCCTCATTCCACGTCCTCTTCTGAATCCTATTTCTATTAGTAGGTCTGTAATTTGAAGTTAGAAATTCTCCATCCTTTTAGAAAAATTGAACAAAGAACATTCTGTGTCCAAGTAGACATGACTGTAATCCTAGATCAATAATATGAAAAAAATGGACAGGGATCAGAGTCCTGTACTCAGTATTGTCCTTGAATGGCAGTGGGGAAAGATACTCTTCTCTGTCTGCTTTATTTGACCTGAGTTTTTATGTCAACTGTGAATAAGCCATACCAGTCAGAGTATCCTGGTTTCTACAAAACTCACAGTTGTTAACTTTGGGTTGTAAAACCAGGAAAAATAAACCTCCAGATGGCCCTTGGATGCTGAGCTTCCATGACTTCATCACCGAATTCATATCCCTGGAGACTATATTGTACAACCTGCCCTCATTTTCTGTTCTAACAGCCAAATTCATGCCTTCTCACATGGATTAATTACACCTGAAATTGTAAAGCTATAAAAGGAAATAATAAGAATGCTTAAATTTGATAAGACCCCAGATTGCCACTTGTAATTTGTGTTTCCATTTACTATGCTGATAGCATAGCAGCCCTTATCCTATAGGCCCTATGAGGGTGAATCCCACATTCAACAAGGCACTGAGTGAACAGAACTTCCCTAGGGTTATCAGCAGTGCCTTGACAGAAGATGAAAATGGAAGCTTCACTTTGGCACCTGATGCAATGTTTTCCAAGTGGCCAGAAAGCAGTATATTAACTCCTGTGACAGTCCCTTCCATCAAAAATAGGATTGCACCCTAGCCACTCCAAATGTAGGAGAGCAGGCTGTGCTATGGAGACTCACAAAACCTGAAATTCTCTCCTATTCTTTTCAGCTTACTAATTTTCCTGGGCCAACCATAAACACAGATGTGTCTAAAACATCCATGAAAAGGGTTGAATACATGTAAAAATTCCTCTCTACTGGGACCGTTAGGAAGGGAGGGAGGGAGGAAGGAAGAGAGAGATGGAACGAGAGAAAAGGATAAGGGGAGGAAGTAAGGAAAGAAAGGGGAGGAGGGAAGGAAATGAGTAAGCAAAGGAGCCCTGGTGGCACAGGGGTTCAATAGAAAACAGGAAATTTGGCAGTTCAAACCCACTCAGTGGCTCCACAGGAAAAAAGACCTGGCAATCTGCTCTTGTAAAGAGTAAAGCTCAGAATACTCTGTGAGGCAGTTCTATAACATGGGGTCGATATAAGTAGTAAGCAAAAGGAGTCCCTGGATGTCATAAGTGGATAAGCACTCAACTATTATGTCATTTAAGTCTACCCAAAGGTACCTCAGAAGAAAGGCCTGAAGATCTGCTCCCTAAAACTCAGCCACTGAAAACCCTATGGAGCACAGTTCTGTTCTGCACACGTTGAGTCGCCATGATTTGGAATCAACTTGATGGAGACTGAAAATAAGTAGTAAACAAAGAGAACAATCTATGAAATAGAACAGTGGTTCCCACAATATGGTCCTCAGAGCAGCAGCTTCAGCATCACCTTGAAGCTCATTAGAATGCAAACTCTCAGCCCCCACACCCAGACATAATTAGTCAGAAACTCTGGGTAACGACTCAGAAATCTTTGTTTTAACAAGCCCTCGAGGTGATTGGTACATGATGAAATTTGAAAATCATTCATCTATAATAATGGCTATCAGAATAGAGAGATGAGGAAATTTTTCCTCAGAGCATCCTGATCAGCACCACCAGGTTTTAATCACTACTGTTTTAAATCCTCCTACACCTCCTAATCACTAATTCAGACTGGATTTACATTCTGTTTAGTTTTCTGTTTCCTCCCCTAGTCTGTAAGTGCCGACCACTATGTCTAATTCCCAGAAGCAAGGAGGTAGTTTATACTTTTTTATTCTCGTTGCTATCACTTAGAATGAGGAGTTCTGGTGGCACAGTCAATTAGCTGCTAACCAAAAGGTCAGCAGTTGGAACCTACCAGTCACTACGTGGGAGAAAGATGTGATAATCTACTTGTGTAAAGATTTACAGCCTCAGAAGCTCTATGAGGCAGCTCTACTCTGTCCTAAAGGGTAGCTATGAATTGATGGCAGTGGGTTTGGTTTTAGTATTACTCAAAACAAACTTTATGTACATCTAAAAAAAGAAAAAAGATTAATGAAATGCTTCATTGTACTGAATATGGTTAAACATAATTAATTTTCATCTATCATTTTTAAAAATTCTAGAAAATACCAAATTATGAAAAATTCTTTACATCAGATTGTTGTAGTATCTGAATCAAGAATTAATCCTGATCTGCCTGATAATAACAATCCCAATATGTAGTTGTAGCTACTCTATAT
Organism: Orycteropus afer afer; assembly: GCF_000298275.1. NCBI lineage: Eukaryota > Metazoa > Chordata > Mammalia > Tubulidentata > Orycteropodidae > Orycteropus > Orycteropus afer. Next base: position 2,556,398 of record NW_006921926.1, on the reverse strand, counting down.
CAGGCACTGTCTTAAGCCCTTTCCTAGCATTAATTCACCACCTATTTCTCATGTTGTTGTCGTTGTTATATTCCATCGAGTCGGACCTGACTCATAGCAACCCCTCCTTGGGTTTCCGAGGCAGTATCACCACGAAAGTAGATTGCCTTATCTTCCTTCCAAGGAGTGGCTGGTGGATTTGAACCACCAGCCTTCTGGTTAGCAGTCAAGTGCCTTAGGCACTATGCTACCAAAGCTCCTCTT
>NW_006921926.1:2554292-2555490 GCF_000298275.1 Orycteropus afer afer | reverse complement strand
AGCCCTGCTAGCCAGGGACTGCACAGAGGACTGCTCTGGTGGCTGGTGAATAAAAGTGGAAGCAGCAAAGAGGAAAGCAGGCTGAGCTGTGGACTTTCGTCTGTCCAGAGGGTGCAGCCATTTTGAATGTTTACAAGCAGGTTTGACCATTTTGGATATTTAAAGCAATAGTGTTCTCCCAGATTCCAGTGACTTAAGAACAGGCTCCATTTGCCAGGAATCTCCAGGACATTCTGGAAAGGTGCGACATTCCCCTTGTTACTCTTATACCCCACACACTTTTGGTCAAGGGAGGTTTGGCTAACCCTCACTCTCACCCACCCACCTTCTGAGCCGGCAGGAATTCCTGTGCACTGTTACTCAGAGGGATCCTGGGTGCCTTACCCCACCCTGCCCTGATTATTTTTTCTGTTCTCTGTTTTTTAGTTTGTTTGTTTTGGTCTGTTTTAAAATTACTATTATTATTACTTTTATTCTTTTTACTATTGTTTTTTATTCTTCCCCTCCCAGGTTCTAGTTTTCAGGGGGTTTTTTTCATGCCTCTGTCCCTGGTTGAAATTTTTTTGCTTGCTCATGGTTAACCCAGTTCCTTGTTTTTCTTTTTGCTTTTTGCCATTTTTTTCTTCATTATTCTCTTTCTCTACCTTTTTTCTCTTATTGCCCTCTTACCAGATACTGCAGGGTTTTTTGTCTTGTTTTGTTTTCCTTTTCTTTACTTTTTGGTTACACTTCCTATGTGATTACATGGTATGTTTTTTGTCCATTTGCTTTTACTTTTTTGATGGTTATTCAATTGTTATTTTTGTCTAACTCAATGGAAGACAGCAACAGTCCTCATATGACACAACTATACCAACACCTCCTGCAACTTCACTTACTGAGTGAGAGCCACCACTTCCTTCTCCGCCAACTGGCAATGATAAACAACAACCAAGACGAGCCAGACTCACCCTTGGCAGCTCTTCACAAACAGTTAACAGAGATCTAAATACAACAATGCCACGATGTCTTGGAGACAACGACCATCAGAGTCCACACAAATAAACAGAATAAAGTGGTAGAAACAAGGGAACAGGGTACAGACCCAGAACACATCCCTGAGGAAGAAGCAGCATTAGAAGTCTCTGATAAGGAATTCAAAAGAATTATATTTCGGTATCTTCAAAGGACTGAGAGACAGACTGAAAGAAAAAAAAAA
>NW_006921926.1:2542006-2544004 GCF_000298275.1 Orycteropus afer afer | reverse complement strand
AATTGAACCCACACCTGTGGCTTCCAGCCAAACAAAAGACAGGCATATGATAGTTGAACAATTACCTGAGGTAGATACATTCCTTGGAGAGAATAATCATGGGAGAAAGAAGGGCTGTTTGTGCACAGGGAGACAGCTCAGGAGGCAGTAGTGCATGGAGGGATGGACACAGGGAACTATCAGGAGGAAGTGGGAGGGGAGCTGTTGCATTGTGATAAATTGTAGTCAATGTCATGAGACAAAGTGTATGTGAACTACTGTATGGAAAGTAAATTTGCTCCCTAAATTTTCATGCAAATCACAATAAAAAATTAATTAATTAATTTAAATTATATATATATTTGTGTTTCCATATGCTTACTTTCTGCAAGGTTGAGAGGAAATAATACGTGTCTATGTTGTGACCTGTTTAGCATCAAAATCTTCTTCTCATACACATGCACTGATGTTAAGTCTGATCCAACTCACAGCGACCGCTCCTTGGCTGGTGGCTTGTCAAATGCCTTAGGCACTATGCCATCAGAGCTCCCACTTCTCGTCCATGTAACCGTTACTGTACCTGAGATTCAATTATAAACTAATTGCACTCTTTTAATTTATACAATTATGCCGATGCATTGCACCCATAAATAAAGCAATCAGAGCAGGAAGGAAAAAAGTGTGACTGTGCTCCATCTTTAGTCTCTACCTCTGTTATTACACTTCCTTTTCTCCAAGACAAAGACCTTTTTATTCCCCTACTTAATTCAGGAACTCTGGTCACATAGTGGCTAAGGCATTTGACTGCTAACCGGAAAGCTGACAGTTCAAACCCACCGGCCACTACCTGGAAGGAAAACAGCACAATCTACTTTCTTAGAGATACCACCAAGGAGAAGTCACTGTGATCCAGAACCAAATCATGGCAGTGAGTTTAACTTATTTTAAGGAAAAAAAAAAACTCAAAGCCATGTTGAACAGAGTTTAAAATCAATTCATTCCTGGATAGCTTCTAGTATGCTCTATTTAGTAAACCTGACCAACCTCTGGATTGGGACTTTTTGTTTGTTTTATTTTCATAAAGTTATAAAAACAACATCTATCATCATCACCATAATTACAAAATAGAACAAAGGAGTTGTTTTTGTTGTTAGCTGCCTTCAAGTCAACCACAATTCACAGCGACCCCATGCACAATAGAACACAACGCTGCTCAGTCCTGCACTATCCCCATAATGGGTTACAGATCAAATCACTGATCTATAGGGTATTTGTTTGTCTTAATCTAGAAGATCCACAGAAACCTGTTCAGATCAGAGCAACACACAAGCTTCCATTGACAAGTGGGAGATGTCTGTTCATGAGGTATATTATCTGGGAATTGCACCCAGGTCTCCTGCATAGAAGATGGGAAGTCCACCACTGAACCACCACTGCTCCCAAGGAATAAGGACTAGGAGGCCCATATTTATTCATACATAAACCAGACATCTTGTTTCAATTATCAATAATCTGTTGATAAAGACACTGGGAAGAGTGATCTACTTAACAGAGTAGCTATTGCTGGCAAGTTTAAGAGCACTTCACTCCATTTCAATGTACATACATCCTAATCTAGTAATGGGTACAGGCAATTTGAAAAAACATTGTACCAACGGGACAATCAAAGAGGAAATATGTATTTTCAACCCAATTCCATATATGTATCTGAAAATGGTGAGCAGAGGATCTGACTATGACATAAATAAAGCACTAACTCCCAGAGAAGAGCAAAGCATGAATGCCTCTTAGGTTTGTTCCCTAAGCTTTTTTGTTTAACAAGATTCAATTCTGCTGACAAATAAATGTGGCAACATATTTTCCATTTACATTAATCCATGGTCCTTAGAGAAAGCACCCAGGGGAAAAGAATTATCTTCCAAATCCACTCTAGTTATATCCCCGGTGATCATTACACCTGGTGATCATTACTGGTGTTCAAGTCTCCTGAGAGAGATATATGTAGATCCCAAAACTATT